>NW_020622934.1:9075193-9375193 GCF_003573695.1 Papaver somniferum
AAAAACAGCTTGCTAACAGAAATACCCCTAGTATTGACTGTCTTTTGACAGCACAATCAATCACAAGCAATCATAGCACTGCTTTCTTCCCAATGCACAAGAAAAACAAGCATATGGCATCCTATCCTAGCAATCTACCATTTGACAGTGCACCAAGGCTTCATCACAGCCTTAGCTTGTTTCTAATTAGCTCATACTACACATGTTAACAGCATCAATATTCATCACATATGATAAATTAAACACAATAATCAACATTCAAGATAAAAATCAAAACATCACAACTTTCACTGTTAACTGCATAGATAAACTGAAATTTGGAATTGCATAAATTTTGTTTCAAGTTTCTACTGGCTAGTCCAGAGAGCATCCCCTCCCTTCTCTCACACAAAACATTACAAATATATACTCCCCCTATCAGAATTAGGGTTCCAACCCCTTTTCCCCAAAAACAGAAAATTAGGTAAAATTGATTTACCTAATGTGTTGAGATACTCACTCCATCTCGTCGACCCACTCTCCAATTACTTCTCCTCGTTCATCTCATGCTCCAATTGTTGCTTTAACATCACTTATATCCCCAATTTCTCACCTAGGGTTTCAGTGAGAAGAAAGATGAGAAATTGGAGAAATCAGTGGTTGATAAAGAGATAGGACGTGATGGTAATGATGGGTTTAGGTGTGGTGGTGGTAGAGTGATTTGGGGAGAAGATGGTGGAGTGATTTGGGGAGAAGATGGTGGTACTGTTGCAGAGAGGGGGGGGGGAAGATGGTGTCGATGGGGTTTGAGGAAGGGTGTGTTTGGCGATGGGTATAGGTATTAGGTACTAGGGTGTTGAGCAGGTGTAGAGGATTTTGATGTTTCGCGAAGCTGGACCGATGGATGGGAAGATGGTAGGTGGATCTGACGGCGATGCGGAGGCAGGCGATGAGCGACCGTCGGATGAAGAGATACAACGAAACGAACGGTACTTGATGGAGTTAGGTACTGTAGTGTAAGGCGGAGATATCAAACTTCGATGCACATCAAGGGAGCGACCGTCGGATGCTTCTGAGAACTGATCTGATGGCTGAAGACGCAAGCGGGTATGGATTTGGGTTTTAGGCTTTTGGGTATAGAACATGGGTTTGGGAAATGAGTTTGGGCTTGGAAAACCTTGAGCCCACTTCTTCTTTAAGAACAACTTTCTTCTTCTTGAGCCCATTTCTACCCTCTTTGGTCTTCCGCACATCATTCTTCACTGCTTCCTTGCGTAATTCCTCCTGGATTTTCACTACTTTTCTACTCTTTTTGCTCCGCAATTCATCCAATCTTTATTTATTACCTAAAAATGCAAAATTAAGTAAGAAAAATATTTATTCTTGAAAACAATGAAAATACAGAATATGGGATAAAATGTAGAATTACTGCACAAAAGATGAGTTAAAATGCCAACAAAAAGGGATAAATATATACATTATTTGGCACTCATCAAATACCCCCAAACCTGAATTTTACTTGTCCTCAAGTAAAACAAAACTAAGGAAATCCTAACTATACCACTGTCGCTGGTCTCTCGAATGCATTTAGCGTATGCACTAAGCCTTTTAAACCACTAAGTGTCCCTAGTGGACGAGTTGAAGTCTCGTGAAGGTTTGCTTAGAACGTACCTACAAAGTTCTAGGTCAAAATATAAGCTCAGATTCCATCAAATGTGACATGTGCAAAACAGTTTAAGCTCACAGCAAAATGGAGATGTCAATCTAGCTATCAAAGGCACAATCCTAGCACTGATAACAAAAAAAGACATGTGATAAGAGTGTAAAGTGTATCTACACATGTGTAAAGAAAGATCTGAAGTTATGACTACTAATCACCAAGAGATAGTTTCTCAGGCTAAGAACCAAGGTCGAAATCTAGCTAGCTGTCCGGACTTTACGAGAATTGTGAATGAGTTGGAGGTATTTCACAATTACTCGCGTTGTACATCAATGGCATACACCCTTCCTTGCTTATTACAATAAAACACAAAAGATGACTCTTTACATGACTCTTATTTACATTGACCACTCTCTTTTATTTTTGGAACAAGAGAGGATGGAATTGAAAAATACTTGATTTTTTTTTTTTTTTTTACATAGAAACACTTTTGATACATATACAAAAGGAAACAAAAGATTACATGACACTTTGCAAGAGGTAGCCCTTTTTGATGCACCCAGTTAAATTCGATGGTTGTCTTTCTTAATGTAACCTCCACCTTCTATCCCAACCAACCAAAGAACAAGCTAGTCAAGTTTCGTTCAGTATTCTAAAGTGATTGGTAATCGTAACTTCCTATCAAACACCTTGAAGATCGAGGCCATACATGTATTGGTAGATCGTGCGCGTGCAAATTTCTTATCACTATGTGAATTGTGCTAGAATCAGGGTGCCTAAATATCTAGACTAAGACTCCTAATAATTACATATTTGCACAAGAGTCAACATTTCAAGGTAAATGAGCTCCATTTTTATGATTTTTTTTTTTTTTTTTTAATTTTTTAATTTTTAATTTTGATTTTTCAATTTTTTCAAAAAGATGGAGTTTTGTTTTCAATTAAGGCATATTATCGTGGTATCTACTCTATACCCCCAAACCTAAACTAAACATTGTCCTTAATGTTTCAAAATATGGAAAGAATTATAAAACAATATATGAAGAGGAACATGCTGAGTAGAGTAAAGGGAGAGAGAATACCCGATTGTACGGCGAAAGCTCGATTAAAACTCCGTTATTCAAGGCAAAAATCCATCATATTAGGAGTCACAATGGATGAGCACAAAATATATACAAAAGGAAATTTAACTAACATATTATCTACAAGAAAATTTGGTTTTTAATGGGATTGGACTTTTTGGGAAAAATTTGGTTTTGATGGGAAAACGAAAAATTTTGGTTTTTCGGGAAAGATTTGGAAAACTTTTTGGTTATTTAGGGAAAGAGTGGACCAGTTTAGTCCACATAGACTGGGTCCTCCAGGTTGGTTGTTTCAATGTCGGGTGGAAATGGCTCAAGGAATGGTTTTAATCTCTGCCCGCTGACTTTGAAAACGTTCTTGTTGGAAACATCCTCCAGCTCTACAGCTCCATGAGGAAAAACTGTGCGTACTAGGTACGGACCCTTCCATCTGGAACGCAGTTTTCCTGGAAAGAGATGTAATCGGGAGTCATACAGCAAGACTTTCTGACCAGGAGTGAAGGATTTGCGTAGAATACGCTTGTCATGAAACAACTTCATCTTCTGCTTATATAACCTGGCACTGTCATAAGCCTCATTTCTCAATTCTTCCAACTCGTTGAGTTGAAGTTTCCGTTGAATTCCAGCTTCGTCCAGAGAAAAGTTCAGTTGCTTGATTACCCAATAAGCACGATGTTCTAATTCCACAGGTAGATGGCACGGCTTTCCATACACTAGACGATAGGGGGACATGCCAATTGGTGTCTTATAAGCTGTTCTATAGGCCCACAAAGCATCATTCAATCTCAATGACCAATCTTTTCTGGACGGGTTGACCGTCTTCTCCAGAATGTGCTTAATTTCCCTATTAGAAACTTCCACTTGTCCACTAGTCTGAGGGTGGTACGGAGTAGCAACCTTGTGAGTTATGCCATACTTGCGTACTAAAGACTCAAAGTACTTGTTACGAAAATGTGAACCGCCGTCACTGATGATAGCTCTAGGGGTACCAAAACGTGCAAATATGTTTTCCTTTAGAAATGAAAGTACCACCTTGTGGTCATTTGTTCTGGTTGCTATGGCTTCTACCCACTTAGAAACGTAATCAACTGCGACTAGGATGTACAACTTGCTGTCAGACATGGGAAATGGACCCATGAAGTCTATCCCCCAAACATCAAAAATCTCCACAATCAAAATGGGGTTCAATGGCATCATGTTTCTCCTCGAAATGCTTCCTAGCTTTTGACAGCGTTCACAAGCAACACAATAATCATGGCAATCCTTGAACAATGATGGCCAATAGAATCCACACTGCAAGATCTTTGCAGCGGTTTTCTTGGCACTGAAATGGCCTCCACATGCTTGGTCATGACAGAAAGATATCACATCTTTCTGTTCGGTGTTGGGGACACATCTCCTAATGATTTGGTCTGGGCAGTACTTAAACAAATATGGGTCATCCCAAAGGAAATGTTTGACTTCAGCCAGGAATTTAGAGCGGTCTTGTCTCGACCAACGTGAGGGCATCCTACCTGTAGCGAGGTAGTTAACAATATCAGCAAACCAAGGAAGGTCTGAGATAGACATCAGATGTTCATCTGGGAATGATTCTCTAATCAGCTCACATTCATCAATAGACTCTAAAGTTAATCTAGACAAATGATCAGCAACCACATTCTCACAACCTTTCTTATCACGGATTTCGAGATCGAATTCCTGTAATAAGAGTATCCATCGAATAAGGCGAGCTTTAGCATCCTTCTTGGAAAGAAGATACTTCAAAGCCGCATGGTCTGTGTATATGATGATCTTAGACCCTATCAGATAAGATCTAAACTTGTCTAATGCGAAAACGACGGCAAGCAATTCCTTCTCGGTAGTTGAATAATTGAGTTGGGCATCATTAAGGGTTTTGCTAGCATAGTATATCACATATGGTAGTCTATCAACTCGCTGTCCTAAAACAGCACCAACAGCATAATCAGAGGCATCACACATAAGTTCGAACGGAAGCTTCCAATCGGGTGGTTGGACTATAGGAGCGGTGGTGAGAAGGGTTTTTAATTCCTCCCATGCCTTCACACAAGCAGCATCGAAATTGAAGGCAACATCTTTGGAGAGAAGACTGCACAGAGGTCTGGAGATTTTGCTGAAATCTTTGATGAATCGCCGGTAAAAGCCAGCATGACCTAGAAATGATCTGATCTCCTTCACAGAGCAAGGTTGTGGTAGATGTTGAATGAGGTCAACTTTAGCTTTATCCACTTCAATTCCTTTTTCTGAGATGATGTGTCCTAGAACTATTCCTGAATTCACCATAAAATGGCATTTTTCCCAATTTAGAACAAGGTTCTTTTCTTTACATCTGGATATCACGAGGGCAAGATGCTTCAAACATTCGTCAAACGAGGAACCAAAAACAGAGAAATCATCCATAAAGATCTCGAGAAAACTATCTATCATGTCAGAAAAAATGCTCATCATGCAACGCTGAAAAGTAGCAGGTGCATTACACAACCCGAAGGGCATACGTCTATAAGCAAAAGTCCCAAATGGACACGTGAATGTAGTTTTTTCCTGATCTTCTGGAGCAATGTGAATTTGGTTATAACCGGAAAAGCCATCTAGAAAACAGTAGTGACTGTGTCCAGACACACGTTCTAGTATTTGGTCAATGAAAGGGAGCGGGAAGTGATCCTTCCTTGTTACTGTGTTCAACTTCCTGTAGTCGATGCATACTCGCCATCCTGTGGTTGTACGAGTAGGGACTAATTCATTCTTGTCGTTCTGAACTACAGTAATGCCTGACTTCTTAGGCACAACTTGAATGGGACTAACCCATTTTCTATCGGGAATTGGGTATATGATACCCGCATCAAGTAGTTTCAGGATCTCTCCTTTGACTACATCTCTCATGTTAGGATTAAGTCTCCTTTGCATTTCCCTAGATGGTTTGGCATTCTCTTCAAGGTTAATGTGGTGCATGCAAATGGTGGGACTAATTCCTTTGAGATCTGAGATGGTCCATCCTAAGGCCTCTTTGTGTTCCTTAAGTACTTCTAAAAGCTTACTTTCCTGTTCCGTGTCTAAACATGATGAAATAATGACGGGTAAAGTATCAGAAGAACCTAGGAATGCGTACTTCAACGTACTAGGCAATGTTTTCAATTCAAGCTTGGGTGGCTCAACAATGGATGGAATAAGCTTGGAATCAGAGAGTAAGGGTGGTTCCACTTCATATTTCCTTTCAGTGATGTCCATTTGAGGTACAGATTCGAGCAGAGATAGGACGTCACTACAGTATGCATCATCATAGGAATCTGGGTTAAAGTTCTCCATACATGCTTGAAAGGGGTCGACGGATAGAATGTTAGTCAACGAATCTTGCATTAATCCTTCAATCATATTGACTTCATGCACATCATCATCATCAAGATTCACAGGTTATTGACTAATATCGAACACATTCAATTCTACCGTCATGTTGCCAAAAGACAGTTTCAACACTCCATTACGACAATTAATGATCGCGTTGGACGTAGCCAAGAAAGGACGTCCTAAGATGACAGGAATGTGACAGTCTGGGTTTTGTACAGGTTGAGTGTCTAAGACAATGAAGTCTACGGGAAAATAGAATTTGTCAACCTTGATCAAAACGTCTTCGACCACTCCACGAGGAATCTTGACAGATCGGTCTGCCAGTTGTAGAGTGATAGATGTTGGCTTCAACTCCCCAAGACCTAACTGCTCATAAACAGAATATGGCAGTAGGTTAACACTTGCACCTAGGTCTAATAACGCTTTATTGACCGTGTGTTCTCCTATAGTGCAAGAAATTGTTGGACATCCTGGATCCCTAAACTTGGGTGGAGTTTTGTTCAGAATGATGGAACTCACCTGCTCAGCTAAGAAAGCACGTTTTTGCACATTGAGCTTGCGCTTTTGAGTACACAAGTCTTTGAGGAATTTGGCATAAGCAGGGATTTGCTTGATTGCTTCAAGAAAAGGAATGTTGATGTTGACTCTCTTGAACAGATCTAACATCTCATTATAATGGGTACTATTCTGTTGATAGATCAATCTTTGAGGAAATGGGGCAACAGGAGAATGAGTTGGCAAAGGGACATTCACAGCAGTAGAATTGTCAGATTTTCCAACTTGCTCAGGTTCTTTGGTTTTCTGGGGTTGTGGAGACAGCGTGGAATTTGTATCAGATTCATTAGGTTCGCCCACGTTGTTCTCGATGACTTTACCACTTCGGAGGGTGGTAATGGCATGGATTTGATCGGGTGAGGTTTCAGTGCAGGATGTTGTGCCTGCTTGAAATATCCTCTTTGGATTTTGTTGGGGTTGGCTAGGAAGTTTACCCTTTTCTCTCTCACACATTTGATCCATCTTTTGATCAAGATTTTTCTGACTTTGCATCAAACTCTGGAACATTTCCTCTAGGGTGGATAATCTCTTGTCGGTATTGTGTTGAGGATATGATTGTTGTTGAGAGTTTGATTGTTGTTGAGGGTTTCTCGGGTGTTGATAACCTTGATTGTTCTGATATCCCTGATTGTTTTGATAGCTCTGATTAGGTTGAGATGGTCCTCCCTGAGTGGGTCCTTTTGACCATGAAAAGTTAGGGTGGTTTCTCCATCCTGGATTGTAGGTCTGTGAATAAGGGTTATGCTCTGGTTTTTGAAACATGGCATGTGCCTGTTCAAGCCTAGATTCCTGGACTGCAAGCAAATCGGGACAATTTTGGAATTGATGGTTGGGATCGTTACAAGCGGCACAAACAGACGAAGCGACATGTTCTCGGAGAGTAGTGGTGGAAGGTTTTGAATTTTTATGTAGTTCTAACTCTTCTAATCTCCTAACTATTGATGCCATGTTTGCTCTTCCCTCGAAATCCGCTTCAATCCTAAAAGCCTTTGCTTCGGATGTAGTCTTTCTGGTTTCACGGATGGATTCCCACTGTTGCGTCTTTTCAGCTACTTCAATCAAGAAGTCCCAAGACGCATCAGCAGTTTTATCTACGAATAGACCATTACACATCGACTCAACCGTTGTTCGGGTGGACACATCTAGACCCTCATACAAAATTTGCACAAGTCTCCATTTTTCAAAACCATGATGGGGACATTGGAGCAATAATTCATTGAATCTCTCCAGGTATCTAGCTAAGGTCTCACCTTCTAATTGCACAAAGCTATTCAGACTTTGACGAATTGTCGCAGTCTTGTGGTTCGGGAAAAACTTTTTGAAAAACTCCTTTATGAGGTCATCCCATGTCATGATGGATTGAGGCTGTAAAGCATAGAGCCAGGCCTTTGCCTTATCTTTCAGGGAGAAAGGAAAAAACCTTAACTTTAGGGTTTCGTCGGACATTTGAGTGAAACGCAGAGTTCCACAAATTTCCTCGAATTCTCTCACGTGGTGGTACGGGTTTTCATTCTCAACACCTCTAATAATAGGAAGCATCTGTATTGTGCTTGATTTCAGCTCATAATGGCCATTAGCCTCGGGTAGCACAATACAAGAAGGTTGACTGGCTCTAGTTGGGTACATATAATCCTTGAGGGTACGGGGTTCTCCCATTGTTTCTGGTTGATCTGGACTGTCTCCCTCAGAACTTAGAATTTCGATAGGTTCGTCTGGGTTAATTCTAACAAGTCTGTTTGTTTGGTCTCTGTAGGTCACAATCATGTCCTAGTAGGTACCTTAACTAACATTTTAGTCAGAGCAATCGGAAACAGTTTTGGCCCACAAGGGTTACGAAGATTTGGTTTTGAATGGGTTTTGGTTTTAATAAGGGATTTTGTTTTTGGTTTAAAATTGGGCTTTGGAAAAGTTTTTGAACTAAACCTAGCATAAATTAGCACAACTCATAAAAGAAAATAAAAACAATAATAATAATTAAGACAAGCCCATAAAAGAAAAATAAAAATAAAAAAAATAATTACAGTCCCAAATATAAAAAAAATAAAAATAAATAAAAATTATTACAATCCCAAATAAATAATTAAATTAATTATTACAAGCCCGAATTTGAATTTAAATGAGGCCCAAGTGGGTTACTCATGGTTTAGGCTTACTTGGTTAAGGAGGGAAGCCCGGTTAGGCTTTTGTTCCCTTTAGTTGCACAACCCAGTTGGGCTTTAGGATCGTCCTAAGCAGCTCACGCTCAAGCCCAGCAGCAATTGAAGTGACTCAGCAACACAGGCCCAGCAGAATCTGCAGCGAAGCCCAGCAGAAAAGGCAAGCCCAGGAGCAGAAGTTGCAAGCCCAGCGAAATTGAGATTACTAAGCCCAGCTCAGTTGGTTCAAGCCCAGCAACAAAGGTTGGAACAGAGCCCAGCAGCAGAGGGTGCACAAGCCCGGCAGCAACAGAAATAGGCGAGCCCAGTTGACAGCTTCAGTTGGCAGCAGCAGGCTTTGGCAGAGAAGGCACCAGCAGCAGCAGCACAGCCAAGGTGGTACCTGCAATGATCACAGAGTGCAAAGATAGTCAGGCCAACCCTGCAATGATCACAGTGCAATCATTGCAGTGCAATGATTGCAGGCAAGTATGCAATGATCTGCTGCAATGATTGCAAGCAGAGGGTTGCAATGATAGTGAAGCAGGCCTGCAATGATTGCAAGGCAGAGATGCTAATGGAACTCAGCAGTGGCAACACCACTCCCCGGCAGCGGCGCCAAAAACTTGGTGTGCCAATGGAAAACACACAGAAACTTGCAAGTATACAAGGCCAAGTTTATAGAATAGAAGGAAAGCAGGGGAAAGTCCACAGGGAGTGGGAGCACTATAAGAGAAACCTAAGCTAACAATGGAGACAGTGAGCAAGACAAAGTAATATGGCATACAAAGTGGCAGAAGTAAAGAACCAAAGCAGCAAGGTAAAGCAAAGCAGCAAAGAAAACAACTAAGAACCAAGGCTTGGAAGCCAAGGGCAGAGGTGAGTTTGTGCACTGACTTCAGTGCACAATAGGCTTCAAAATGCAAGAACTAAGCAAAACAGTAAAGGAATGTAACTAAGCAGTGAATAAAAGCAGAGCAGGAATTGTAAATGACTGAAGAAAGGAATTGTGGCTAAGCTAAGGCTTAGATTCCACCTTGTGTCCTAATCAAATAGCATATTCCTAGGTTGAGTTGAGTCATATGCATACAATAGAAAGGAAAGAAAAACAGCTTGCTAACAGAAATACCCCTAGTATTGACTGTCTTTTGACAGCACAATCAATCACAAGCAATCATAGCACTGCTTTCTTCCCAATGCACAAGAAAAACAAGCATATGGCATCCTATCCTAGCAATCTACCATTTGACAGTGCACCAAGGCTTCATCACAGCCTTAGCTTGTTGCTAATTAGCTCATACTACACATGTTAACAGCATCAATATTCATCACATATGATAAATTAAACACAATAATCAACATTCAAGATAAAAATCAAAACATCACAACTTTTACTGTTAACTGCATAGATAAACTGAAATTTGGAATTGCATAAATTTTGTTTCAAGTTTCTACTGGCTAGTCCAGAGAGCATCCCCTTCCTTCTCTCACACAAAACATTACAAATATATACTCCCCCTATCAGAATTAGGGTTCCAACCCCTTTCCCCAAAAACAGAAAATTAGGTAAAATTGATTTACCTAATGTGTTGAGATACTCACTCCATCTCGTCGACCCACTCTCCAATTACTTCTTCTCGTTCATCTCATGCTCCAATTGTTGCTTTAACATCACTTATATCCCCAATTTCTCACCTAGGGTTTCAGTGAGAAGAGAGATGAGAAATTGGAGAAATTAGTGGTTGATAAAGAGATAGCACGTGATGGTGATGATGGGCTTAGGTTTAGGGTTGGTTTGGTGGCGTAGATGGTGGAGTGATTTGGGGAGAAGATGGTGGTGATGGAGACGGACATGGTGGTGGTACGGGTTCTGAAGGAAGAAGAGATGGAGAAGAAAGAAGAAAGGTGCGTTTGGTTGGGTATAGGGTGTTCGATACTTGGGTGTTAGGCGGGTTCAGCGAGGTTTGATGATCTGCGACAAGGAGCGATGGATGGGAAGATGGTAGGTGGATCCAACGGCGATACGGAGGTAAGCGTGGAGCGACCGTCGGATGAAGGGATGTAGCAAAACGGACGACCCAAGATGGAGATGGGCGTTGTGATGTAAAGCGGGGGCTTCGGAGTTTGATGTGCGATGATGGAGCGACCGTAGGATGCTGAAATGCTTCGATCTGACGGCTGAAATCCGAGACGGGCTTGGATATAGAAAATGGGTTTGGGTAAGGGTTTTGAGCCTTGGGTATGCCAAGCCCATATCTTCTTTAAGAACAATTCTTCCTCTTCAAGCCCACTTCTAGCCTTTTGGTCTTGTGCACGACATTCTTCGCGGCTTCCTTGCGTAATTCCTCCCGGCTTTTCATTACTTTTCTGCTCTATTCCGCTCCGCAATTCATCCAAACTTTATTTATTACCTAAAAATATAAAATTAAGTAAGAAAAATATTTATTCTTGAAAACAATGAAAATACAGAATATGGGATAAAATGTAGAATTAATGCACAAAAGATGAGTTAAATGCCAACAAAAAGGGATAAATATATGCAATATTTGGCACTCATCAGTCGTCCATTCGAATTTGTTTCCTTTTTTGAGAATGTTAAAAAAGTGCTTACATCTATCCGAGGACCTGGATATGAACCTCCCCAGCGCAGCCAGCGAACCATTGAGTTTCTGAACCTCTTTTAAATTCTTTGGGGATGGCATTCTTACGATGTCTTCAATTTTAGCGGGATCGACTTCAATGCCCCTCTTCGTCACCAAATATCCGAGGAACTTTCCGGAAGTGACACCAAAAGTGCACTTCTCTGGGTTTACCTTCATGTTGTGCACTCTCATTGCTTGGAAAATATCTTTTAGGTCTTGGTGATGATCTTTGCGCAGCTTGCTTTTAACGAGCATATCATCCACATATACTTCCAGCGTACTTCCGATCCATGGTTTGAAAATTGCATCAACCATTCTTTGGTAGGTTGCCCCTGCGTTTCGCAGTCCAAAGGGCATTCTTACATAGCAATAGAGGCCGTATGGTGTATAAAATATTGTATGTTGCTGATCTTCTTCTGCTAGGAATAATTGATTGTATCCAGAGTATCCATCCATGAATGACATTTCTTCGTATCCTTCAACTGCCTCGACAAGTTGGTCAATGCTTGGCAGTGGATAGCTATCTTTAGGGCAAGCCTTATTGAGGTTGGTGAAGTCGATGCATATCCTTACTCCGCCATTTTTCTTCGGTACGATGACCATGTTATAGATCCATGTTGGGTACTTAACTTCTTTGATGAATCCTGCGTCCAGTAGTTTGTGGAGTTCCACTTCAACTGCTCGATGGTATTCTGGAGCTACTTTGCGCATCTTCTGCCTAAAAGGGGGGGGGGGGGGGGTACCTGGTTTTATTCGAAATTCGTGATGAACTAACTTTGGGTCAATTCCCGGCATGTCCCCCAATTTCCAAGCAAAGATGTCCGCATATTCCTTTAGAAGTTCGATTAGCGCGGCTTCTCTTTCTTCATCCATCAAGGTGCATATTCTGATAATCTTCGGGTTTCCCTCAGTACCTATGTTGACTTCTTTAGCTGCTTCGACAGGTGTAAACGTGGGTTTTGGTTCCCCCAAGAGAGGAACATTCTTTGATTGCTATTTGGTGGGCTCTCCGTCTTCTTTTGTCGCGGAGGTGCTTGCTTCTGCGCTGCCAGTGGTGCTTACGTTCAGAAGGATTTTTCCGGAGATTTCTTCCAGATATGTATCTATGGTTATCTCCTTATTTTTGGCTCTTCGGGACTGGTGCTTTTCTTCCCGCTCATTGTTGATCTGATTCTGTAAGGTCTGACATTCCCGCGCAGTTACTTGGTCTCCTTTAATTTCCATGACTCCACGGGGTGTTGGGAATCTGCGGTATTGATGGTAGGTTGCCGCTACTCCCTTGAACTTGTGAACCCATCTTCTTCCGATGATGGCGTTGTAAGGTGAAGGTGCATCTACGACGCTGAATCGAGTGTCCACTTTCATAGGCCCTGCGTCTACTTGTAAGACAATGTCCCCTAGGGGCTTTGTAGCTGCGCCGTTGAATCCGTAGATGGTGTAGTAAGATGACAGCAGTTGCTCGTCGTTGAGTTCCATACGTTTGAACGTGTCATAGAACAGGACGTTGACTGAGCTTCCTCCATTGATGAGAATTTTCTTGACATTGCACCCTGCTATTGGGAGTGTGAGGACTAGAGGATTATTATGGTCTTTCATGTCTTCTTACACATCGTTTGCATCGAAAGTCATGGGCGCGTCCATCCATTGTTCGTGCTCGTTTACCTCTTTCTCATCGATCTTATAAAGCTCACAATAATCTTCGAATTGTTTTCTCAATCTCTTCCCAATCTGGGCGGTTAGGGATGGTCCTTTAATCTCTGAACATGAAATTTTGTTGAGGGTGTGGTTGCCTTCTGGTAATTGAACCTGCTTGCCTCTCTTGGTTCTATCTTCGTTATCAATCTTCTGTATATATTGCTTCAGGTCTCCTGCATCGATTAGTTTTTGAATCATTATCTTGAGATTTTTGCACTTTTCTGTTTGATGACCGTTGAAACAGTGGTATTCAGTATTCATTGGATTTTTCTGATCTAGGAGGCTGCTTTCCCTTGGACCATGGCCAATCGAAGTTCTCCCTCCCTTTGATCTCTCTCAGGATGCGCGAATAACTGGTATTCAACTTGGTATAGATTTGATCTTCAAATTTTCAATCACCTCTTCGTCTATCATCCCTTCGTTCTTTCCTTTCTTCGTTGGGACGTTCTTCTGTGATTCCTCTTTTGGACCCGCTGGCTTGATCCACGGAATTTGTGCGTGTGGGACGTTGAGTATGAGCTCTGGGATTTTCACGCTGAATTTCTTCTAACCTTGCATGCCTTTCTATGATTATCCGGAGATCTCCTTCGGAGGTATGGATGGTTCCGTGGATCTCGACAAATAAAGGACTCATTCTGTCCATCCCCCATTTGTAGCAGTTGATACTAACCACGGGATCTACGTTGCCAATAGCTTGGAAAATCTTGTGCCATCTATTAGTATATTCTCTGATGGTCTCTTTGTATTTCATCTCCAGCGAGAATAGTTTGTCCATGCCGGTATTGACAACCTTGTTGTACATGTATGTTGCTAGAAATTTTTCTGTGAGTTGGTCGTAGGAGTCGATGGAGTTCGATGGAAAGTTATCAAACCATGACAACGCGGACCCTTTTAAACTTGATGGGAAGTATCTGCACAGTATGGAGTCTTCATTATCCCAACGGGCCATCATTCGATTATAATATCGAAGATGAGCCGCAGGATCAGTTGATCCGTCATAGCAATCGAAAGCAGGAACCGAACACTTTTGCGGTATGGAAGCCCTGGCCAAGTGTGGTGTCAGCGGGGTAGTGTTTGCTTCCTTCATCACTTGCTCTAGCCTTACGCCTCCCTGCCTAGTCTTTAGATCCTTGATTTCTGCCAGCATCTCAGCACGCAGACTTTCCATTGCGATCTGGTGTTCCTCATGAATGGTAGATTTTGCTCGGGATTGTAATCAGGGTCTGATCTTTGGCTGCTCCTTGCTCCTCTTCGATTCAATGGAAGTGGGTTGTTTGCGATCACCATTCTTCTATCTTGATTAGGTGCCACAGCCTTGGAGTTGGCTTCGTCGCGTTGGTTTTCTACCTCTGCGCTATGAATGATTCTTTCCTTTAGTGTTTGGTTCTTTTGTGCTAATATCGCCACAGCATCTGCGTATGCCTTCTGGTTCTTCCTTAATTCTGCCAGCTCGGCCATCATCTGAGCGGAATAATTTGACCCTTGATTTGGTGTTCCTGCCCGCAATTGCTCATCAGCGGCTATGGTTTGTTCCTCATCCACGATCTTTACTACTGGTCCTGGTGGGTCTAACTGTACACCTTGGGACCTTGATGGTTGTTGTGAGGGTTGGCCTGCTATTATAAGCGGTTGCTTTGCTGGAAAGGGTATGTTCTGTTCGTTGGTTAAGGGCATCCCATAGAGGGGTTGTTGTATTCCTGAATCTGCCACGACTTCCTGATGTTTCCTGTAGTTGAGCATTGGTTACTCTGGAAGCTCCAACTTTGGATCCGCCAGCTCTTGAAGCTCCTGCTTTGGCTGCCGCGACATTTACTGCGTTTGCTGCGATGATGTTGGCATTGATGGGGGCCATACTTTCTGCATTATCCTGCGCCCTATCCGCTGTCTTTAGCTTTTCACCTCTCTGCTTACTCCTAGTTACTACTGGGGTTGTCCTTGGCATCTCTTTTGAAGGAGCTTTAGCCTTCCCGACATCTTTGCTACTCTCCATATTTTAATATTTTCCTGAAAGAGAGAGAAAAAATCACGAAGACAAAGGGCCCCACGTGATATCTATTAGCGTTTTGAGTCCTCAAAGGTGTAAAATCTTGAAAATACTTAAGGCGTCCATCTGTGTATATGACCGCAGATTTGTTCGAAGTTTTGATTTTCAAAGACCTAAAAACTTAGAAAATGCATGAAGAATCAGATCTACTTAGATAAATGCGGATCTGTTCATAATTTTGATTTTCAAAGACGTGAAAACTTAGAAAATGCATGAAGAATCAGATCTACTTAGATAAACGCGGATCTGTTAAAAATTTTGGTTTTTGAAATCATGAACGGAAAAACCGTAGTGTTCCATACATCGTTATTTTCAGTAAACGAAGCCTGAAACAAGTCACAGGAGAAGATAAATCTTTTACCGGGATGAAGATCCCTGTTTCTAGCGCCAGATTGTGAACACAAAGATCTGGTGCGCGCAGACTCATGACAATACAGTAAATAATCTGCGCCTGAGGGGAATGGATAGGTTATGTCGAATCCTTGACTCAGAGTTCTAATATTCTTCCTCGTCTCATCAACTACAATCATTGTTCTTGGCTCATACAATAAGATAAATAGTGGATGGAATATAAAGTGTACGAACATGATATACCATAAGTATCGAATTGAACATATAAAGTATAAATGCATGAATATAGATGAAATGATTAACTTATATGATTCATCACTCAGATCTCTGTCTACGGGTTTGGGTTTTCATTATATATATGAAGGTTACAGAAATAGTCGAATGACTTTGAGACCAATATAAGCTCGCGTAGCAGGAGGAACTTCAATTAAACTTTCTCTATCTCTCTGTCTCTCTCCTACTCTCCTCTCAATGTTTTTTTTGGCCTCCTCCTTCACTTGGGAGAGAGGGGTATTTATAGGGAGGTTACGTGGGGTCCATTTCTGAATCCCGTTATAACCTTATCCTCTTGTGTTTTTTGCCACTCACGCAGAAGTATTCGTGTTCTCGGCTGCATCTGCGTGTTCTGTTTGGATACGCAGTATTATCTGCGCTTCCAATACAGGCTGACTGACACGTATGCTGTTTGAGGGTATTTAATGCGGGTAGTTGAGATGTCTGTCCGCGGTAGACAGCTGTCCTATGCCCCTGTCTTGTCTGCGTCAGTCTGACTATCCCCAGCCGTAGATCTTAGATCTTTTTAGGGATAAGATAAAGTGACTCTTGGCTGTCCACGCGTGATATCATATCTTGATGCCCTTAGCCGCATGTCCTCCACGTGTGTCTTTGTGGGCACGTGGCGGAAGATGAAATGTGTACCTACAATTTGCCCCTTTTCCTCCTACTGGGCGGTTAGTCGAAGTGGGAAGAAAAAACGTGTTACCCTCTTCATCTTCTCTTTACTATTTTCCTAGATTTTAGGGCACGTTCTCCACTATTTGTAATAACTTCTTCTTGGGTAGTGGAAAAACGTATTACTCTCTTCATCTTCTCTTTATTATTTTCCTAGATTTTAGGGCACAATCCTCACTATTTTCAATAACTTCTTCTTGGACGGTTTTTATTTCTCTTTGCATATATATATGAGAAGGAATGTGAAAATTCTATAATCGTAAATTTCATTCCTTCTCTTTCCTCAGAAGTTTCATTCTTTGTTCTCTGCTTTTGTATCCTTATTATTAACTGCTGCTGCTGCTACTGTTGCTCCTCAAAGTTTTCTGCTACTGTTGTTCGTCGAGGTTTTCTGCTGCTGCTACTGTTGTTCGTCGAGGTTTTCTGCTGCTGCTACTGTTCGTCGAGGCTTTCTGTTTAATTTTTTGTTTATAGGTAGGTGGTTTTACTGTGTCTTGATTATATTTTGATGAACTGTTTCTATATGTGTTTGTGATGAAGAACATATAATATAAGTGTGTGTATGATTGCCCCTGTTCGTTATTAAAAACAGTAATGATTTCTTCCTTCGTATATGCTTGCCCCTATTTGTTATTTCCCCTTTTATTTAGGGTTTGTTCTTATTTTCCATCTGGTTCATGATTATGAAGAACTGGATGAAATTGGGTTTTTTTTATTACTGTTTTGTCTTCGCGGAAATCTGAAACTTGTTTGTGTACTACGCAGACATGGCTGGCCGTCCGCGGGTTTCTTATCAAACTCCACCGCCTAGTCCGCGTAGATCTCCTCCGCGTAGGGATCCTGATGTTTCTCCGCCTGGTGGAGGTTCGTCTAAATCTTCGCAAGGTGATGCCCGCGTTCATAGGGTTTCGTCTTCTTCTGGTCAGAGGCACTTATCTTCTAAGAAGGGTGAGTCGCATAGAGGGAATACGCAGAAGGGGGACCGGCCAAAAGAGGCTCCTGGATCCCGGTATGCTGTTTCTCGTCCCTTAGTTAATCCGCGTGATGATCCTAAGAGAACGCGGGATTTCCTACCTCTTCGGTCAGTGGCGCCTCCTTCCGCGTCTCATCAACATCCTCTACCTCCCCCTACAGTGTCTCAACCCAAGAGGAGGTCTTCGAAAGAAGTGGTTTTGAAGACTGATGTATCTAAGGTTCGTCCTAAGAGGAAAGCTTCCGAGAGAAACCCTTCGAAGGGTTCTGCGCCTGATCCCGTGGAGGAGGAAGATATTTCTCAGGAAATACGTAGCGTCGTTGTTGGGGAGAAGAAAGTGACCTTCAAACATATTAATCTGGAGGTTTTCAAGGAAAAGCATGGTCTTCAGCTATTCGATGTTCGTTTTTACGCTGCTGATCATGATATTACTTATGAGATGATATCGACATATAAGTTTGATGAACTTCATCTGCTGACCACGGTGGGGGCCTTTGAAGCGGGTCGTATGTTGCATTTTTACAAGTCCGGGGATTCTTTTTATTATGATGTGCTGGCTGGTCGAGAGGGTTCTTCGAAGAACACACACCGTCGCTCTATTTCCCAACTTCATGGGAATTATCTTCGTGCACTGAGGGAGTGTTATCTTGGGAGCAAAGGAGAGACAATGATGACTCTTTATGTTCCAAATCCTGAGGAAAGGGAGTGGTATACGCCTGAGAATTTTAACAAGTCTTTCGGCGACTATGTTAACAGTAGGAATCGTAAACCGTGGAGTGTGACTCTTCGGAATATTGCCGCTCCTCGTGGTGAGATCCGCCTTCTGAGTGAAGTAAGTGGTGCTAAGGTGAAGTACGTCCCGGGTACAGAGAATTCTACTAACAAACTGGTGTTTCCTACTCGTGAGCGGATCAAGCGTGATCATGACTATGAATGGCACGCAATTGTTATTGAGGTTGTTGGTCCCTGGGCTTGGGGGTGGGTTCCAGGTCCGCAAGGATGACGTCCTACCGCAGATAGCCAGATACGCGCGGCTCCTCCTGCTCGTTATGGGAATTTTCCGTCCTTGGCATTTGAATTTTTAGGGCATGAATTTCCAATATGCCCTCGATGTTGTTGATGGAGATGACGAAGAGAGTTCCGATGCTGATCTTCAGGCGAAGAATGCTGCGCTTGTCAAGGTAAGATTTCCATATGCCTTGTCCTTTAGTTGAGGCAGTTTTAATTCTTTTCAAAGTCAGGGATTTTTATTCTTGTGCCTTGTCTTTTTAGTTGTCGAAGAAGAGGAGGATAAATCCCAAGCAGTCCACCACCGCAACAATCGAGGAGGCGGAGGTTTATGAAGAAGTTAACAGTCCTGTGATTGAGCTTGGAGAGGATGAAGATATGTCTGATATGGAAGAGTGTACTGATACATCCCCTCCATGTCATGATGATGAAGAATTTGTTGAAGGGAATACTACCGCTGGTGGCAGCGGTATTGGTGGTGAAATTAATCCCGCAGGTTGTCATGATGCTGGTGCTGAAGCTAATCCCGCGGGTTGCAGTGATGCTGGTGATGATAACACTGGCCTTGGTGATGAGGGTGTGGTGAAATTCCTGCTATGTCTCAAGAGTTTTCCTTTGGTCGGATTTATTCTGCGGAGGATAGTTTTGACATAAACACTGCCCTGGGCCTGGCGTCTGAGTTCAACCTGCTTTCCCCAAACGATGATTGGGATGGTCGTGGTAACTCTAGCAAGGCGGATGGAAAGGACAAGGGAGTCGTGGATGCTAGTGATAGTGATAGTGATAGTGATGCATGCAGACCTTACCTTACCTGCAAAGACCACCTGGTCCTCTGGGTATTAACTTTTGGTTTCTTTCATACTTGCAACATTTATTTATAGGTAATTGCAGGATAGTAAGTAAGAGCGTCCACAGTGGTGCGAGTATAACCAAAGACCAAAGACTAAAAAAAAAGACCAAATTTGGGTTTAGTCCGTCATGTGGCGTAGTGGGAAAAGAGTATATTTGGTCGCGCGTTGATAAACATTACGCCTGGGATCAGGCGTTGGTAAAGATAACGCCCGAATGGGGCGTTGGTAAAGATAACGCGCGAGTGGGGCGTTGGTATAGTATACGCTTCAGAAACAAAAAAAAAAAAAAAGAAAAAAATGGGGCGGAGGTATAAAGCCCGCCCCATGTAAGTTTTGAAAATTTGTGAAAGTGGGGCGTACATTATATCAACGCCCCATTTCATGCGTACATTATATCAACGCCCCATCGGGCGTACATTATATCAACGCCCCGTTTCAGGCGTACATTATATCAACGCCCCGTTTCATGCGTACATTATATCAACGCCCGATGAATGGCGGAGATTATATCAACGCCCGATATGCAGCGGAGATTATATCAACGCCCGACTATATTTGGATTTGGTCCTGATCACAGACCAAATTTGGTCTGGATTTTACTCTTTGATCAAATTTTGATCGATGGTCCGTCCCACTACACCAGCCCACTCGAGTGAAAATTTGGGTTTATTCGTCCATTGCAGTTGCTCTCAGTCTGTATGACCATTTTGGTAGTGGTGTGTTGCGAAACAGAGAAGGGCCATAATCTTGTGGAGTGTTGTTTGTTGGAGGTTGAAAATTGGATTCTAGTGACAGTCAAAGAGACCAAATGATGAAATCTAGCAAGCTAGGGGCAAAAACACTTGACCTTTTTGGTGTCCCAGTTTTCTTGTTTTGGTTGACAAAACGCAATAAATTTTACTAATCTTGTACAAAGAAAGATGAAAAGTCTTATCAATGGGCTTGTCTTTTCCTCTGTGTGATGAGTTTTCACCACAAATACAAGGTACTATCTATGACCACACATAAACGAACACATTATTCTTGCTTGTTTATTAGTATTTGTTCCGACTTTTATGTTGACGATATTGCCCTCAATCATTGCTTTCAAATAATAGGTGATGATAGAAATGAGAATGAAACTAAAATACAAACAATCAAATCAGTTAGCTAATTGGAGGGGAGGTGTGTCTTTCTCTCCCTATCTTTGCTTTGATGAGACCTCAGATATGTATTTGTCTTCTACTTTCTTGGATTCATTTGACAACAAATTACAATACATGGTAAAAGTAAATAAATATTAACCATTTTGATATTATGGATGAAAAAAAAATGAAATGACTACTACTAGTTTTGAATAATTATGGAGGTGAACTAAACAAATAAGTGTTGGATGAGAGACTGTACCCCACTAATAAGTGTGTCATACCGTCCAACATGTGATCCACCAAGACACCTGTGAATTGATGTTAATGCCCAAGAAATGGAAATCAACATAAACACAAACACATGAGATTTGTGGAAAGTTGTTTGAAATTTAGTTTTAGTAGAAATTAAAAAAAATAAAATTATTTTGAATCAAATTTATGTTCTTGTTGGAATCATTATTATTATTATTACTAGTTAGTTGCATAATTGAACATATAGTACAACCATTTATTTGTTCTTTATTATTAATCTTTAGTAGTAGTATTAATGAGAATTATGAGAGAATGGGATAGTTATTTCCTCCTTATCAATAGTGTAACGTAGCATTGGATTCTTGATGTAATGTGGGGTGTTAATGATCATCCAGTAAAGACTGCTTCTAAAAAGTGTCGTTGATGCAGCATTATTTAAGGTTGATCTAATTTATAAGCAAAAGTAATTAATGGTGATTCGATTATTATTTAGGAATGAGGAATGTTAAGTAGTGGGGGGATTACAGAGGAATCAACTAATTAATCTATATATGATTGGATCAAATAGTCAGAAATTAAGTTATTATTAGCAGGCAAAATCTCTGCTTAAGATCTTCTCATAACGGGGGTGGCTAACTAGCAGATAAGGCTTGACACAAGGCGAAAGCCGGACGTCATCGACGACTTTTTCTGTTTGTTAACTTATACTAATTGGACATATTGGTTAACGATAAATAAATTATATTTAGAGACACAGTTAATCTTAAACAAGGCAATATTGCTTGTATAGGAATCCAATGGTAATTACGGTCGGTCCCTGGGATGAATTCACCATATAAGTTGCATTATCTTTGATGTTGGATATACAACAAGTTTTTTATTTGTTGCTGCCGGGTCATTGGCTCATCCGATGCGCCGTTGAAATCGTCGTGTTAAAATTCTAAACTATTAATGCGCAAAAATAAAAGAAGTAAATAGCTTGTTTAAGCTTTTACATGCTTATAAAATTTCGGGTTTTGTTTATTTGAACTATGTCTAGACACAGCGGCCATTCGAGGAAATGTCGTAAACTAGGATGTCATTGTATCTAGCAATTCTTCGTAGCTCATAAATTGAGGTTTTAATCTTTTCAACAATGATGTGTTATAAGTATGCTTTATAGTTTCACAATAAACAAATTCGATGGGTCGTCTCCACTGGCGACTCGCATGAAGAATCAATTTACAGTCTAAGTTGTCATCAATACCGCATCTGCAACCGACTAGTACATACAAGCTAAGGTAGGAATTTACTGCTTGGAAAAATATCAGTCATTGGCGGGAAAGCTAAAACTAAAGATGGCATCGAATTGATTTTAAAGTACTGATAAATAAATGAAGTAGTAACTGATTCATAATAGCACATGAAGATTCATTCAATAATCAGAAATTCGGGATGAATATCACATTTATTACCGACGGAGATTGGAGTGTCCTTTAAGATTACATTTCCAGAAATTGCAATTTAAGTTTTCATGACTGTTTTTTTTCTTGCTAAAAAAATCCATGTTTTTTGATAAAAAAAAAAAAATTCATACTTTTTCCCAGTCAATCTCTATAATTAGAGATACTGACATTCAAGTAATAAGGAAGGAAGAAAAGATTACCAACTCTACTCTGATCAAATAAATGCACAACATTAATGGGCGACCAAGAAAGAAACTTTTTTCTCATTCAAAAAAGAAGAAGCTACAATCAAACATTGCAGTAGTAGTAGAAAAGGAGTACAAGGGTTTGTGGCATCTACATAGAGTGAAAAAATAACAACAGTAATAGTGACTAACAAAGGGTTCTTAACTACATAGGTCTGGTACCGGAGGTTTTAGTGATTGGTGGTGGTAGGAATGCGAAGGCGCAACAAAATTTCCCGGTTTTTTTTTTTTGGTTTGAAAAAATTTGTACAATGTGTGACGAAATCAGATTTCTTTCGGGTATTGAAATCTGAGAGGACTTGATTATTAATCAGCAACTCAATGCTTCATATTTGACGGGGATTGGACGACTAAAATTGGCTTGAGATAATAGGTTTCCAACAACTGCAATATCTCTGCAAAAGACTCCTTGGAAAACTGCTGCTGCAGCTGCTGCTGATTTCTTCTCTTGTAAATTTAAGTTGTAATCTGGTGAAGAACAACTGTTTTTAGATGCTGACGATGATAGAACTTGTTTTTGCAATTCCCCGTCTAGTTTAGATTCAGACATTGTAACTTGGTGAATTTGTTGTGGTGTTTGTTGAACTTGAGCTTGTGCTTGTAATGCCGCAGCTTGTGATGCTGCTTGAGTCTTTTGACGCTGTTTCTCAACTGCTGCTTCATCCATAATTGTAGCCATTACACTTGAATATCCCTTTTGCAGTAATCTGTAGAGTAATAATGCTGACATTCTCGCTTGATCCCTAACGGTATCAAGGTCACGCTCATCGACGAATTCACATCGATCAACAAAATTTGTAGATTTATCTGGTCTATGCTTCAAACAAAGAAGTAAATGTGCTCGTTCTAGTTCTGATCTTGAACAACCTCTTCTCAATCCAATCAATGAATAATAATCTATATTACTTGTTTCGCCTGATCCAACTCTTTGTCTGAGTTCTTGGATCTTAGTTGTTAATGCTCGAAGATTACTAGGTACATCTCGGTACCTAACATTGTGTCGCTTCCAGTTAGGCCCAGGTAGTTTTCTATCCCGTAAAATTGAATCATAAAGAAGCTTCATGTGTTCAAGATCACGAAGACAATCCGGTAAACATCGAGTTGTCTCAAGAATACTAGCTCTTATGGTTAAAGCTTGAATATTGGTTGGATCAAGTGCCAAAGTTCTATTGCAATCAGCAATTGCCTCAGCGAACCGACCAGCAAACTTATATGCTTGAGCTCTATGTACATAACAATCCGAAAGAAACCCTTGCGGTGTTCCTCGACGACCATCAAGGATTTTAGAGAAATGACGAATAGCTTCAGAGTATATACCTGCATCAAGTGCTGCGTGGGCAGCAGTTTTTCGCCGGAGAAGAAGTTTAATATGAGCTAGAATCTGAGTAATACTTTCTGATTCTGATGGCAGCGGATTTGCAAGATGATTGTTGTTGTTCATATCACTGCAAAGAGGAATATTTGTAAAGGCAAAACTATCTTCAGACCAACAAACACTCTCTTTACGGAACGCTGCCGAAGCAAGACGTTTACCGGTTTGAAGAAGCACCATTGCATCTTCCATTAGTCCAAGATGGCAACAAGCTTGCCCTAACACCAAGTATCTGCATTGTTGAAAAGTGACTAAAATCAGAAATGCTCAAATATCTTGACCTTTTAAGACACAATTCACAGAAGCTATAAATGACGGTAGACTAATTTTGACCAAATTTTCACAATCATTTAATGGGATTAAGAGTCAAAGTTAAGCAAAACCCAAGGCTAAATTCACTTAAAGCAATGAACATCATAATATCTAAAAAAGGTTGCACAAGAAAGATAGAAATTTTACCTCCATTGCCCTTCTTTTTCACAGTTTTTGTACAAGCCAGCCATGACTTTGTTCTTAAGATCTGATACAGAGAAGCATTTGAAAGAAGGGTACTCTTTCTCATAGGAATCTGATGATGAAGAATTATCACCAGACAATAACTTAACTCTCTCTCTAGACAATTGCTGTGAAGAAGAGTTCAAATCAGATGAATGAGAAGATTCTTCTGAAACCATTTTATAACTTGGAATATATTCTTGAAGCATGTCTGCAACTTCTCTAAATCTACGAAGATAAAGTAGAGATCGTGCTTTTAATTCGAGAGCTGTTTCAAATCGTGGTGATAATGCTAATGCTGCATCGAGTAGATTTAGTGCTGATGAAATCTCTGAGTATTCTTGTGTTGCTATCAGTACTCTAGCATCTTTTACATATTTATCAACAATCTGTAAAAACCAAACAAAATAACTCAGTGAGTACATTAATCAAACAGTTTCTATAATAAATCAAAAACATTGAAAAAAACCCAATATCACTATCTGTAAACACATTTCATCGACTAAAATAGAATCAAAATCACATCCTGATAAAAAAAAATAGCATGGAAATCCCAAAGAATGGTACCTTTCTGTTGGTGAGCCACCAATGTTTCTTCTCACCACAAACTAAAGTAGGAGAAGTAGACATAACTTCAATATAAATCATTAAACAGAACCTTCTTCCTGTTCTTGTTTAAACCCTTGATTTTTCACTCAAATAACCATGAAAGAAGAGAGAGGGAGAGATACAGAGAGAAAGGGAGAGATAGAACAGAGGGAGGAGGAGGAGGAAGAAGCAAAGAAAAACTGAAGCTTATAAACCCATATGCTTTGAAATATGAAAGAGTAAAAAACTGAACTCAAATTTTCTTTGAATTTTCTAAAATAAAAAAAATGCCAGCTTTGACTCTGAAAATCCTTGAAATTCTTTGCTGGCAATTCTCTCTTTCTAAAACACCAACTCACACGCTACCCCTCTCTCCGTCTCTCTCATCTAGCAGCCTACTACTACTCTACTGCTCATCCTATAAATAAGTTTTTGAATTTTTCGTTTTTATTAAAGGAAAAAAGAATTTTGTATTGAGAATATTAGTAGTATTACAAAGAGTGGGTGACTGTAGGTAAGTATTTGAATAGTGACCTGACGTAGGCGGTGATCGAGGAGAGAGATAACGGGGGTCCACACCACGAGTAAATTCACATTTCAATTACTTGGAAAAAGATAAGGTGGGTGCAAATATCAAGTTCGACACACCAATAAGCAATAAGTTATAAAATTTGGGTAAAGAGGCGATGCTGCTGCGAATAATAATGTTTCGTTTTTGTGTAATCGATCCATCGATCGATCAGCGATTCAGCGTGCTGTTTTACCGTTTTCTCCTTACAAGAGTGCTGGGCACGCGCCCATGCTCCTGCTAGATTCATTGGTTTCTAATGTTCGTTCATTTCTACATCTTCATAAAACAGTGCTTTTGGGTAACCACTGACCGTTTGTTCCGTCCCGGTTCTTGGTAATGTTCCCAAATTGTTAAAAAAAAATGTGCAACATCCCCGTAACGGAAAACACAATTAAACCCAGCCTACATGTCCATATCGGTTGAATCAGTATTGAAATTTCTTGGAATACCGTATTGTTTCAGTTCAAATCAACAAATTTCTAAACGAAAATTCTAAATCATGATTAGGGATTAATTATTCTGTACCTGCTTAGTCATCTCAACTCTGGCTACGCATATGATCAATTAATTTAACTCTTCGAATCCAGTTTTATCCAAAGCATCAGATGAATTACTAATTAACTCCCTTAAGTAAGAAAATATTTTTGGTACTTAAAAAAGTAACAATACTTAGGCTCACCAATTGATTAATCTCAGCTTCAAGCGCAAACGTTTCAATTTCTCCTCCCATCTCCACTACTGCCATCACACCAAAAAGTTTCCCCAATCAAGATTGAACAGAGAGGTCTTTGGTTTGCGATTGCTATCTTTGCTGTGATGACGCGAATAAATCGAAAAAGAAAGGGTGGGGTTCTTATTTAATAGTGAGAGTTGGGTCTCGGGAATCGGGATTGTTCTTGATGGTGGTTTCTGGAAGTTCTGCAGAGTTCTAACGTTTCTTTTAAGATACCTTAAAAGTTGGGAAAGAAATTTGAAACAAATAATATCGGAGATGAAATTTCATTTTTAATACCTGAAATACCCTTGGTTACAAACTATAATAACTAAGCAAATAAAATGTTTGGATGGGCAAATTTGGAACAAAAACTTGCAGCTTCAACTAAGGATAATTGGCTTTATATAATAGAATAGATCATTTTTTTGAGAAGTGAAAGTGCAACCAAGAAAATGAAATCAGCAAAGGAGCACTTCACAATTCACATTATATAAAACTTATTTTGTTTCGAAAAGATAGGCATGCACAATTTAGCACAAAATTAATAAGTTTTTCCAATTTTTTCGGAAGGTGCATTTCATTTTAACTAAAAGGTAAAAATATAACGTGAATATTGTCTATGTTAATCTTGCCTTCCCAGTTAAATTCTCATTTAACTCTCTTTGGTCGACAAAAATAAAGATTACCAAACCATTCACCAATTATTCAATGACTAGCTGCATTTTTGGTAAAGGATATCAGCCAACCATTCTGCTCTATATGTTGTTGTCTAAACCTCAAAACCTCACACTCTCGACAATTATCAATGGCAACGTTCAAGGTAAAAATAGTTCTCACCTCGGTCGAGCTATAAAGCACAACGGTATTTTGTTATGGATTTTGCACAATAAATTTGGCACAAATTTTTACTAATTTATTTAATGCTATCAATTGAAACCTTCCAACGGAAGTCATTAAACAATTTATCTTAATGTTTCAAGACATGATTCAAAGATAAATATTTTTTATATGCTCGGTTTATTCCATACTCATTTTTTTTGTTTTTTTTTTCTTTCAAATATGTTCATATCAACCTAGTTTATTAAATATCGGAGTTGAGTATTTAAAATTAAAACAATAGATTCGTAAGATATTTACATGCTTATGTCTTTGTAGTACACTGGTAACAAAATTAAACAATAATATCAGTGACTTGACTTTGATTTCAAAACTCGACGATCTCAGAGATGATCATATCACCTCTCAGAAAAAGAAGGGATATATCGGGAACTTCGGAACTGGTATTTTATTATTACATAACCTTAAAAATGAATAATTTTTACTTAAATCAATCTATATCGAAAAATGCTGTCTGAATTGTATATTTCTTCAAAATCCAAACTAGTAAAACAACGAGAATGTTCTGAAACGCGGATTAGGTACATAACTTGTAAAATCTATAAGTCAAATTTCGTGGCCCAACCAGTGTTCCGATCGGGTTCGCATGGTCCATTTCTATAAAATTATGCAAATACCCAACAAACAAATATCAAGGGCAAATATATTTATCTAAAATATATATAAAAATACTTCAACAAAGGCTATGAAGATTAGGATTAATAAAAAAATTATTGGGGGTTAGCCAACTTGGATTCAGAGGGAACTACGAAGACACTTCAAATCTTTTGTTAGCGGATAGTGAATCTATGAAAATCTACAAAAGTTATTGTTATTGGATAAAGATTTTGAGCAAGGGCTGGGGATGAGAACGTTCATTCAGAGTAAAGAAATTTGATCAGAAAATATCAAATTGGGTGTTGCTAAGGAGTAAGGAATGAGAACACTCACCCGTTTAATCAAAATCTTTCAGACATTCCTTCACATGCATGAGTAGCTGATAGTAGAGACTAAGTGGTCGAACATCAACCGCTTGGAGAAAAAATCCCATTAGCCGCAGATGATTAGCCTTTCAAAAAATTTTATAATAGTTTTTAATTAACCTAAATTCTTTTAGAGTGGACCCTTCACTGATTTTATTATGAACATATCCAAAAAATAAAATCTGGGAAAACAACTAACATCATCTGCTTGGACTTTTTAATAAAAAATGATAAATAAAGGAGCGGCTAAACATTAGCCTTTGAGTGTGTTACAATTGCTCCCTCATGGTCCGCAAAACACTCTTTCACCTAATTTTTCATTGGATTTGTTAGTGAGTGTTTTTGATACTCATTCCAAAAGTATTTACTGTTCTATGTTATTGAATTTTGATTTTAGAATCAATGATTTGAAGCTTTTAAGGATTTCGAGAGTTCAAGTAGAAATAATAATAACAGCTACTAATTAATAACCAAAATAAGCTACGACTAAATTCATATAAATAAATAAATACTAACGTTCCAAAGCTATAAGATTTATGAAAAATTCCAAGTGTCTGTGTTTATGTTTTTTTTTTCTTTTGATATCATGTAACATTTTATTTCATGGAAAAATAGAGGTTACATGGATGTTTATAAGATAATCAAGAACATCGCAAAATAAGAAAATTAAAATCCAAATACAAATAAAGATACAAATTACGAATAAATCGCGAAGAGAAATAGCGATGAACTGCACTAGTATCCAATTTTTGTAGGGAGGAGGAAGGATGGTATAAACCGGAATAAAATCCGATCATTTAAGATAGTTGTCTTCTTCGAAAAGAGATGCTTCTGAAATTGAGAAGTAATTTGCTCTAACCATTGTTTGAGACGAACTCGGATGCCCTAAATCTCTTGGATTGAAGGTGAAATCGCAGCGACGCCGAGTTGAATCATTGATGTTCTTGAATAATCAAAAATAACAAACCACATACCAACCAAAATTCCTAGAAATAGTCACCTTGGAATTGGAGATAAAATCACCATAAAGATGAAGACAAAATCGCACAAAAGCGACGATATAATCGCTCCAAAGGTGAAGAAAAATGTCAAACGACATCAAAATCAAACCAAAATTAAAATCCTACACTAAAATCTAATACTAATGAAAATCAAACAATTTTTTTGCTCAGATCCAGGCCAAAATGGATTGGACTGGATCTGAGTAAAGAGATGAAGGCTACTTGAAGAGTTTTTTGGGTTTTTTTTCTAAGAAAGGAGAGAGAATCTCGTCTGTGTTTATGTTCAGTTTGGTTTAATTTATAGATGACAAATTAATTACAATTTTTATGGCATGCATAAACTTATATTTTTTCACTTAATTAATTGCAAGTTTATTTTGTAAAAGAGTTCTTTTACATCAGTTCTTTTTATACTTGATATACGTAACACGAAATTCTTATATATATTTCTCTCGACGAATCACCGAGTTTCCTTAAAAACCACTCAGAGAGTCTCCCAAAATCTATGATTCTCAAAGAGTTTACCCAAATCTCTTATATAAAAAGTCTGTGGATATCTCTACATATTTCAATTGATTAACCTCTTGTTAAAAAAAATAAAATAAATCCAAACCAGTTGAAAACCTAATCGGATCTACTGGTTTATTAGTCTGACCTGTCAGACTATCGAAGAATTTCTATAGACTAACAGTGGATTTAGGTTGGGTTTGGTAAAGCTTTTATTTTTCCAAAAGCACTTTCAAAACCTATATATGTCAGTAATTTTTGAAATTGGTGTTTGGTAAAAATAAAAAAAAAAAACTCTTTACCCAAAGCACTTCCCAAATTTCTCAATTTTTAAAAGCTGTGGAGGAGGAGCTTTTAAGAGCTACAAAAGAATAAGCTTTGGTCCCACCAAAATTTAATGCTTGATTTATCCTTTTTGTCCCTATTTTATTTTGTAAATGACAAAAATTACCCTTAAATATATACAATCATTTATATTTTATTCTTTAAATATTGTTATATTTTCTTTCAAGCTATTTTATGATACCATTTCATATATATTTTTCAAAAATAAAAATAAAAACAAATTTTAAATAATTTCTTGATTTTAATTTAACTTTTTGTTTGAAAATTATACATATGTATATACTAAAAAGTGGTTAAGTGAAATAAATTTTTTTAACAATCATAATAATAGTAACAATTAGTAAATTTAGTATTTTATATATTTATATTTAATAGCAAAAAAAATTAATTATTTTTGAACCCAATAAAATTGAATAATACTATTTTCAGAGATATGTCTGTTTTTTTCATTTGTCAACAATGGTTGAATATCGTATTTTCCCAAACACACTATGATAGTTTTTTTAATCAGTTTTAACTTTAATTGATATTTTACCAAACGTCTAACTGCTTTTTTCTCAAAGCACAACACAACAGAAAAGTGCTTTTATAAAAGCAGCAGCATATCAAACTAAGTCTTAGAAACTTTCTGAAAGTTATTTAAAATCTCATTTGACTACCCCTTGTAAGTCCGCGTATGTCTAATAATTTTTTTTAATTATTTTGTCGACTACAAATTAAACCTATCTAAACATGAACACGAGGGATTGCAACATGTCATTTTTCAAGCTTTTTACGGTATGTTTTGACATAAAACTTCATACGGGATGTTTTGTAAACCATTATTATCATGGATTATCAGCCCATATTCCATTATATAGTATGTGTTTGGTGACCATTATAATAATTGATTATCATAATCATAATTGAAAAAATCATTATTTTCAGAAACTGGAAAAAGTTGTTTTTAAAAATTAATTAATAAAAAGAATTAATAAAATTGAGTTGGGTTTTTTTCTTCTTATTTTCTCAAAACTATCGAGGGATACCTAGAAAAACAATAGGAAACTTAGAAAAAGAACCCTGAATCATTGTTTTTTCCTCTCAAAGATAATCAATTATTTGAGAAAGGTGTTTGTGAAAATTTATTATAAAGATGATTATACTAAAATCATTTTTCTATTTATGATTATAGATAATCATAAATTTTACCAAACAAGGCTATGAAAATCTCTTAACTTAAATCACTGATTTCAAAATCTAAGAGCTTCTCCAATGGTTGTCGTAGGTATTTCCTAGGTGGCAACACAAATAAGACATCCTCATTCCATTTTTTTCTTAATTTTAGGTGAAAAAGTTATCCATCTCCAATGGTGTTGTTTGTGATCATTTTTTTTTGTTAAATATAAATTTTATTTTTAGTAATGTTAAGATTTTATTAGAGCTAAAATATTTTATTTATTATATTGGAATTAATTCTAGTTTTAGATATTCATCTTGACAATGCCTAACAAAAAGTAAGCCGTGTCATCTTTACATTGATTTAAGAAGTCGGGGTTGCAGAATTTTTTAATGAAAATGAATGTCTATCCTATGTGGATTTGGACATTTATCTTCACATACATTTTATTGGAAAAACTCTAAATCGAAGAACAAAAAATACTAAAGACTTTTAAAAAATCCCTATCCAATATTACAAATTCACAGAAATCCTCAAAAAAATTCTATCAACTAACAAGAAATTTGGAATGTCTCTTCCCCGTAGATCCAAGTTCACTAGTCCTATTGGCGAATATTTCTCGGATATAATGGTCCAATGTTCTATGCAGAGATATTTTCATAAAAAGATCAAGGAGTTTTTAGGTAAGGTCGTTTGACAATTATGTAGCGCAGGGGGGTGGAAAAAGTGCGTAAGGCACAAGAATCATACTTTTCCTTTTGTATTTCGGTTGCCTTCTTTTATTGATTTTACATCTAAGTGCTCATGTTAGAGAGTTTGTCTTTAAAGGCACTCACTCTTTTTTCACTAAAATAAATAAATACAAGAGAGAAAGGGGCCTTAACTTCTCATCTACTGGATTGGGCCCCAACCAATCTCTATTCCATGTCAGTTTCAGCTTTAATATTTGCTTAAGTTTCCTATGATCTGGTTGTTTTGTAGCATAAGCTTATGCTGTTTTTGTGCCACGTCTTCAATGTATATGGTACCAAACTTTCTATATGTATGCCTCCCTATCAAAGCATCCACCTTTAAGTCTGTAGGGTCTTTATGTTCGACGCATCCGCTTCATACTGCAGCTCAGCCTCTAGCTTAGTTGGAACTGTAGGTATACAACTGTGGAAATGCATGCCCAGGTGTACCGGAAATATAATTAAGAAAAGGGAAAGTATAGATTCACCGGGTGTGTTTCACCGTGAATCACACTCGGTGAGACAGTTATGGTGGGTCCTACCGTGAATAAAAAATGCCTCCTATATACACTGATGCTACGCACACCGTGAATTCACCACCGAGAATTCACCGATACTCACACACCCGGGGACCCCACCAGGAGAAAAGGGAGATGTTTTTTAGTGGGCCCCATCATTTTTTGTGTCTTGCGGGAATATCACCGTGAAAAAATCACGGTGAATCTAGACTTATTACCCTATATATCTCCTGGTGAGGCCCCGACATTTTCTCTCACGCGGTGGTTATTTCGATGAGAGGTTCATGGTGTGTGTAGCACCGCTGTTAAGAAAAGTAACAAGCAATGTAACTAAAAAGAAGCTACTCACTCCAGAGGGTATCTTAAAAATTTCCTCCATGCTTTAGGTCAAAACTTGGAGTTCTTGTGTCTGATTAACTTTACCATCCTTAGTCAAGAAGTGGTTCAGTTCGCCTATTTCTTCAAGTCCTTTAGATGTTCGACAAGGAATATGCATGCTGTACTGATGAATTTTGAACTCAAATTACCGGTATTATTGACTGTACTATAATTACATCAGCAACAAAACCAATTTTTGACCTGGAAATGAATGTTCATCGAATAATTTAGAATCTCCTATAGCCTTTTCCACACCATATGGGGTATAGGAGGTGTAAATCTTCGAGGACAAAACCATGCCACTAAAAGAAAACACTGAGTAATTTACATCAAACAAACATTTAACTCCACCAAAATAAATCCCCCCCACCCTCACCCCCACCCCCCACATTAGTGGCAATAGTTGTAATGTAATCAATGTCTGTAGCGTTAAAGAGGTGTTGCATCATACAGGGTTGGCTTGGCTTACTCATTCACAACTAACAAATGAAGTCTCAATTATTTTCGCATAGGTTATCCCTCCACCACATAGATCATTAGTAAGTTGATGAATCATCATCACTGCTACAATTATTTGATTGTTTGTTTTCTTAGATGTGGATAACTAGTCAACTTATTAGGAGAATCTGCAAATGTTTACATATTCTCATTTAATTTGCCAAATTCAGGTAGACCTACACCTATTAATTAACATCCATGGAATGGGGACGAATGACTTAGATTTTTATCAGCTAGGCAGGCTGTTAAATAAAGACACGTAATGCTGCGAGGCATGATAATGACCTGGCTGCCCACATATTAATAAAAATGAATGACCTGGCTGCTATTATCATTCGCCTCTGTAATTACTTTTTTCATGGGGTTGAGCAAGCAAGGACCACGCTTTTTTCTGGCTTTCTCCACACCTCATCGCCCACAATCATGATCAGCCACTACTACACCATTACCATTTTTATGGGGGGACCTTGGCTCGTCTTCTTCACAAGTCCTATCTGTTCTCATTGAAAAGAGCCAACCAACACTCCATTTTATTCCGTTTTTATTTTCAAAGTAAGTCGAGAAAAGGAAAAAAAGATGACAGAATAGTCAAGAAGATCCCATTACGTATTAAAGATAAGAAATACATTTACATAGTGAGTGAAGAATTAATTTCTCTCCTCCCAGTAATAAAATTTCACACCCAAAATCGACCGTCAGTTTGGAGAATTGCTTTTTTTTCTTTTTACCAATAAATTTTTTGATGCTGACCAAATTCGAACAAATGTTTACTGATATCGTCATCTTCGGATAAATCTCATGAAACCGAGACACATCGGTTATTAATAAGGTGAGGGAAGAAACCGACTACGTGTAACATAGTGTCGTGAAGATTATTACTCTTAGACGATTTAACATATAGTTAAGATCTTTTTCTGGTGCATATTTATATGATTTGATGGTCCAGCTGTTCATTTCCTATGCCTGGATCTGCAGCCATCTTAATATTATTGGTTAGACTTGGTAAAGTGGTTGTTAGTTAGAGCAACCGCAGTGGTGCGAGTATAACCAAAGACCAAAGATGGAAAAAAAGACCAAATTTTGGGTTTAGTCTGGTGTGTGACGCTACGGTGGAAAGACTAAATTTGGTGAGACGTACATTATACGTTCGCCTGGTGTGGGGCGTGGACTATACCAACGCCTGGTGTGGGACGGGGACTATACGTTCGCCCGGGTAAGAAAGATTCAAAAAAAAATAATAAAAAAGAAATAGAAAAAATGGGGCGGAGGTATTAAGCCCGTCCCATGCAATTTGAATTTGTAAAGAATGGGGCGGGGTATAATGCCCGCCCCATACAAAATTAAAAAAAAAAAAATGAGGCGTAGACTTTGCGTACGCCTCATGTGGAGCGTAGACTAGGGCTGTCAATGGGTACCCATTACCCGGACCCGGTATATTTGGGTCCGGTTCCGGGTCATAAAGTTGGACCCATTAGCTACTTAGGACCCGACGGGTAATTACCCGATTGGACCCGAATTTAAACGGGTCCAAACGGGTAATACCCGTTGGGTACCCGCGGGTATCGGGTACCCGTTTATTCATTCTTTTATTCATATTTTTAGCAAAATTACAAGTATTTTTGCTAGTTTTAGCTTTGATATTTTACTCATTTAAATTTTTTCTCTTACATTTAATCTTTATTTAGTACATTAATAAGAAATAATAATAAATTTTTATAAAAATTATTTAAATCCAAGCCAAAAAGAGAAATATATTAAGTTTTTGAGGTTTTTTAAATAGTTTTATTAAGACCCAATGGGTATCCGGAACCGACGGGTACCCGGGTATTTAAACGGGTCCGGTTCTGGGTCCACAAATTTAGGAACCGGACCCGGAACCGTTAGGAATCGGAACCGACCATTATAAGTAGGGTACGGATCCGGGGTTAGTGATACCCGGGAGGACCCGGACCCGTTGACACCCCTAGCGTAGACTATACCAGATGTGGGGCGTGGACTATACGTACGCCTGGGTATGGGACGTGTACTATACGTCCGCCTGGTGGTGGGGCATGGACTATACCAACGCTCGACTATATTTGAGTTTAGTCTTGGTCCCAGACCAAATATACTCTGGGTTTTAGTCGTCGATCAAAATTCGATAGTACGTTCTACTACGTCTGTTCAAAAGACCAAATATTTAGATTTAATCGCCCACTGTGGACGCTCTTAGTGTTTATTATTAGTACAATAAACATTTGATGTTGCATACCTAAAGTATCCGAATGATTGTTTTAAAATTATGCACATCACTGCTCGATCGATATAGTCTCAAAAGAGAGAACATGTACACATCAAATTAGCTGCTCTACTACGGTCCCAAAAGAAAATAGAATCGTATTCCGATTCGATTCCTCACGTTTTCTATGTCGATCCGAGCGAATATCAAAAACTGGAACACCTATATATAAAATGACGAAAATTATGTATTTTAATTCATATGGATTAGGCTAATTTAATACATATGATATGATGATCCTGTAATGGTCCCCTCAGCTTTGGGTTCTTATCGAAGTTGATATATTCTTTTTAACTAACAGTATTTAAGTTTAATCTGATCTTGGTTAGCTTAATTAGCTAGTAGTATTAAAATTGATCAAATATTAAACTCTTTTTAAGAAAGATAATAGAGTCAGCAGTAGGGGGAGGTCAAAGCTCCTAGTTTGCAGACATGTTTACTCCAAGGGAGCTTTGTTTTTAGAACCCCTAAAGATTCTCTCTTTCACACTTATCTCTAATCTCATCTCATATAATTAAAGGGATGATAAGTTTTTCTATATCACATGGCCTATTCCATGCTTGCATGATTGGAGGAGAAATTGCATCTTTTTTCACATATTACTTGGAAACAAGTTTCACAAGGGCCACGAGATGGTGGTGAAGTCTGGTAGTTCGGAATGCAGAACATTATAAGAGAAACATAACGACGCTAAAAAGCTATAGCTGGTTTTATATAAATTGATATTGAAATTGTAGAATGGATCCGTCTTCCTAAAATAATATCGGATGGATTTTGTTTTTCTGGACCTTGCCTTTTTTGTCTGATACAGGAAATCAGCTCTAACGATTCCCTGTTCAGCATTGTCCAGATGGGGGGTTGGGCAGCTCAGCTGTATTCTGAGGCGGTGGTTTGAAACCCATCCATCCGCATGAGAGGCACAGCACAAGACATCCGACCTAGTAGAGTCCTAGGCTTGGATTCTTTTGCAGAAGAATTGGCCCCCCCACACCCCCTGGGTTGATGTCATTCCTCTGGCACATACATAAGAAAACTGGTAGAAGTTAGATAGATGGATAGATATTGTTTTTGTCATGAGAATTGAATCAAGATGAATTAGATTTTATCAATCTATCTATCTAGTGAGTAATAAAAGTAAAGATAAATAATATGTCATCATCTCTTTCTTTCACTCTCAAAACCCGGGCAATAATATAAAGGAATCGAAAGGGAAACGAAAGCAACAGCTCCATGCATGGCAGTCATTAGATGCTTCATCATCATCATTAGTTTCTTGCATAGATACAGACAACAGCATACATACTAGTCCCCCATATTGCTGCTGCTGCTGCACCTTGATTCAGTAATATTATTTAACAGACAGTACGCTGTGATGAAATTTGAAAAAAAGATTGATCATTAGCATGTATGATGCAACATAAGAAATGATTACCACAAATTAATTTTAATCTACTCCCCTAATAATTTTAGTGTGAGACCCACGCCTTAATTTTCATAATGAAATTACTTTTCTAATCCAAAACACATTGTTAATTTGATCTATTTAACTACTTATTTGAAGTGTTTTTCGTTCGGGTTCCTCCTATATATATATATATATATGATTAAAACAGGAAAATCTTTATCGAATTCAGACTCCTCCTCCCATCCTTCTCCCACACACCCCACGAGTCAGTAGTCAGACCTTCTCCTCCCTTTTATAAAAAGTCCGTCTCTCTCTTTTCAAGGCCTAATCTCATCCAGCTTTACTGATATTTGTAAAGCGTACATTCCTTACTTACCCTTCTCATTCAAGAAAGGCACAACTGTTTAACTCACTATACTCCATTGCATGCATCGGACACCTTTGAGCAAATTGCTTTTGATTTTGTCCGATCAAGGGTAGGCTTAAATCACACCCTCTACAATGTCGCCGGTCCAAGCTACCGGCTCAAATTAGCAGCTGGCCCAAACCACACGCAACCTACCGGCCCAGGCCACCAGCCCAAGTTCTGCCCCACGCCTACAAACAGTTGTGCAACTTGGAGTACTTTCAGAGGATCAATGAACGAAAGAACAAACGAGTGTGCTAGAGAGCATGAATGGGAGAGATAAAGAATATGCAAATATGGTTGATCAAATAGAGTGAGAGGATGAATCGATTAATGCTAGTGATAGTGGAAATACAGGTGAGAATGAAAATGGGCAAGGTCAAGTGCAAAATAAAGAATACGTATGGATTAGGTTCAAATCATTCTATATACCGCATCAGGAAAAACCGAAAACACTGCTACAACCGTAGTGCATTTCTTAAAGGTTCAAATTTACGTTTCCACTAGTAATCCGGAGAAACCTTTACATTCTTACTATCTTTTCTGGAAGTTGAGTGTTCTAATGGCCAAGGCAAAGACGAATGCGAAGAACACATTTATTCCAACGATAACAACTGCGACCAGCGGAAGGAGGCTATTTTTAAACCCAAAGTAACTATTTAGAAATTCCTCTACGGTTTCCTCGGATTCGAGCTTGGTTTGTATATCTCCATATTGTGTAATGACTAGTCCGTATAATGACCAAGCAACTGGACATGCCCAGTAGTACCATCTCCACCAAATAGCTATTCTCTGTAGGAATTCAATATTAAGACATTAGCTACTCGTGAACTGTCAAATAACAAGCTGATACTTGAAAGAACATGATAGATAAGTAATAAGTTATAGTACCATCTCCACCAAATAGCTATTCTCTGTAGGAATTCAATATTAAGACATTAGCTACTCGTGAACTGTCAAATAACAAGCTGATACTTGAAAGAACATGATAGATAAGTAATAAGTTATAGTAATAAGTTATTACTTATTCAATAATAAGTAATAAGTGATAAGTAATAAGTTATAGTATACCGGTCTTGGGATAACAAAACCACAGAAGAGATTCCATACTCCATAGAAAGCACAACTAATAATTGCAGCGATGTCGGAGTTAGGAGTTATAGCGACGGTCATCATCCCATAGTACGTGAAGTATAACAATGAGAAGAAAGTGAAGAATAAATTCCAAAAGAATTTCTCAGTTGTCCATTCAAATCCAATCATGGGGTACACAAGAATTCCATATATCACTGACTGAATAAGAACGTATGGGATCTCAATCACAATCTGCACATGCATAAAAAGGGAATTCAGTGAAGAATTAAACCAGAAATCTTTTCAACAAACCTTTGAGAAATTTAAAGTTTAAAAGAACAGTGAAAATTTTAGAAACTTTCCAGATTAGTGGTTACCTGTCCCAAGGCATAAGGTAAGGCAGAATACATTCCAGCTGCTTTTTCTCTATAAAAGACTGTTCGTTCAACAGCAACTAGTGGCTGCACTGAGGAGGTATTTTGCACACCGAGAAAGATAACAGCACAATACATAGAACCCATAACATTAAACAGATCTTGCGTCTTATCCCTGGAATTTTGAAATGATGGAAATGAGTAGAAAAAAACAAAAACTGCATAGACCAGGTGGTGTTCATATTTTAAATAAAATGACTTACGTCTTGGTCCCGAGACCCCAGAAAATTGTACCGAACATCAAGCCGATGACGGTTGTGAAGAAGAATCTCACTGCATTGTATTGAGGGTTTCTCCAGTATGACCAATATTGTTTCCATAGGCAAGCTGAGCATTGACTGAAGAAGGATCTTGAGTACTTAGTTGGGAAATAAAGGTCTTTTGTACCAGGAGGAGCGATACTTAAGTCCTTGATGAGCTGTTTGTTTCTCCTGAGAATAGTTACCATAGATCATTAATAAGATTTAGAGCGAATACATTCAGCTTCACATTAGACGTTTTCAATCAAGTGAGAAATTAAACCTACCTATAAAGTTCTGAGCTTTGGTATAATTCGGTGAAGTTAACACCTAGGCCACTTTCTTGTCCAGCCGAAGTAACCTCCAACATCCACGTAGCCGGATTATACCTATCTTTTATTTTACGGCCTCCTTCGATTGCCTGGATGATGTAACACAGTCTTATCAGGGGTTGTTTAATTAGTATTGGAAGGTCTATGAGAGTAAAACCTTTCCATTATTGGTTTTGATCGTTAACATAGCTCAACCTCGAAGTAACTGATCAAATGGCAAGAATGGCCACCCAATGGACCAACATATATTTCCTCCCCTCCTCGCTTCATTAGGAATAGCTGTAGCACGAGTCAATCTTTTTAGCATGTTACATCGGTACATATAAAAGAGTTACAATGGGTACATCTCTCTATCTACCTTACCTCATCGAAGGCTTCGAATATGTCGATACTGGGTTGGTGAATGGTGCACACAACAGTTCTTCCTGTATCAACAGTGTTCCTCACTGCTCTCATCACAATGGCAGCTGCCCTAGCATCAAGCCCAGATGTTGGCTCATCCATAAATATTATAGATGGGTTAGCAACAAGCTCAACTGCAATGGTTAACCTCTTCCTTTGCTCAGTTGAGAGACCATTCACACCAGGCAGCCCAACCAATGGCCCCTGCAACGGACTCAGTTCTACAAGCTCCATAACTTCGCCAGCAAACATCTGCAACATAATTAGCTTTTCCGGTTAGCTTGTTCCCAAGCAGAGCCACAGAAAACATAGTAAACCTATTAGTTTTTGCTTCCCCTCTACATATTCATCACTGATTTATCTCTCAAATTCAAACTGACTAACCTTTCTTGTCGCGGGATCAACTTCATTAGGCAAACGAAGCCAAGCAGAATACGTAATGGATTCATAGACCGTGACAAAGGGGGAATAAATATCATTCTGTTCGCAGTATCCAGAAATACGATCAAATGTTTGTTGTTTCTTTGGGTAGCCAGATATTGTGATGCTTCCCTCAATATATCCACCAGTTTTTCTTCCTGCCAAAACATCCATAAGAGTAGTCTTTCCAGCACCACTAACCCCCATCAAAGCTGTAAGAACTCAGGGCCTGAAAGCACCACTGACACCCTTCAGAAGCTCCAACCGATCTTCAGTAACTCCTTGAGCTTTCATTTCCTGAGAAAAAGGCTTGATAATTATTTTCTGAATTGCTAAACTTTATCGAGTAATAGAACTACAATTTGCTAAGACATAATTTCCTAATCTCTTTACCAAAATATAAGTTTTTGGATTTTAATATTTACCGCTGGCATGTCGACCGCATATGTAATATCATTGAAAGTGATAGAATGAGGTTGAAATGGAAGTACCATTCCACGTTTTCTGTTCTGGTTAGCTTCATCTGATAAATTTGATGACATACTTCTCTTTATTTCTTCAGTTGAAGCTGTAAAGCATAAATTTAGTGACACTAAACCAATTTTTTTTTACGGCTGAAGTACCTTTGTTTTGACGGCTGGTTGAGCTCTTTTTCCTAGATAATGAATCCATCTCTTCCCCTGTTTGTTCAGATTCCGAATCTTCAGCTACAGCCCTAGTCTGTGCAAATGCTGCATGCATTTAACAAATATTAAACAGTGCCACACCAGTTGGATAGACTTGAAGAAAAATGATGCAATATACTTACGGCTTAGATAAGTAAGTGCCAAAGTGAAAAACAGGTTTAATAAGAGAAGATATCCGAACAAAGCCCCTACTCCAAGCCAGTACCAATAAGGTCCTGTGTGGAATCCACGTGATCTCAAAACAGCTATTCCCAGTTTATCTGTAACACCGGGAACAAACTGCAAACCAGAAAATTCAAAATTTGAGCGGATCTTATTTGTTCTTCAATTAGTGAGCCAAAAAACATACCTTGTCTCAACTATGCCCAAGCAACTCGGTAACTGCAAGTCCATTCATTCCATACATCAATGGAGATATCCAATATCCCCATATCCACCATTTTGTTACCTTTACTGGAGCAAGCAGAAAAAGATCAAATGTCAATATCAAGTCAATATCAAAAATGAAAAGCAGAAAACAAAAGCCTGTATATTATTAGGAAAGATCAAATTTTCAGCTTGAGTTTTGATAAATTACCTCGTGACAAAACAAAACCACTGAAAGCCAAAAGAATGACTAACACAAATGAGGCAATTGTACTTGCAACAACCATGTTTCTCCCCAGTGCTGCAACTGTTCGGAACAGTCCTGAAGCCACCTGGTGAAGAAATAGGAGCAGAAAGAACTGTCTAAACTGCCTGCAGAACAAAAATTATGGTCATTGTTTGGACTATAAAATTTCGAATACAACTTCAAAGACTAAATACAACTAGGAGTCTAGGATCACTGTTGCACTTCTTTACCTTTCAACGTTTGGGTCGAATCCCATTACATAGTAAGTGACAAAGACCCACAAAGCAACTTCTGGAATTGTGACGGGAATTTTGAGGATCCATGTAGGAATAGCATAAGCCCATGGCGGAAAGAAAAGAAGGTCTCTCTGCTTGTAAAAGACAGGAAGCTTTACAACAGTCATTGCAAGTTCCGAAAACCCGTTGAACAAAATCACTGTTAGAGCGAAAAACAGCGCTCCCAGATAAACTCCACCATCATTGATGGTTTCTTTCTTCAATTCGGTACGGAAGAAGAGTGTCATTCCTATTATAGCTTGTATCAGAAGCTGAAAACAGAAACTTCATAATGTTAAACTAATACTTCCAAGTTTTGAACTTTAGAAGAAAATGCTAGAGGAACTAGTTAATAACTTACTTGAAACAAGTTGAAGATATAAACGAATGAATTCCTCTTCATCAATAAATACTCTCTTGCAGTAAAAGCTTTCAGAAGTTCCTTCTTGCTAATTCCATATCTCTTTGTTGTCAAAGCAGCCGGGTGGCTCTTTGCTTTATTGAATGGAGTAGCCAGTTCGTCTCCTAAATGTCGACCAACATGAAACAACTGGAAAGCCTCTGCAAAATCTTTCACTGGAATAAAATTATGAGGTTCATCTTTACGTGCCCAGTATTGTCTCTGATCTTTTTTCGATGTCACCTATAAGATTAGAATCCCATATATTAGGTTTGACAAGAAACAAAAAATCATACACGTAACAGAAGGAAATGAAAGAAATTCACTTCTTGCAAGAAGTCTGCAACTCCTTTCCTCTCAGGACATTTGAAGCCCATATATTCAAAAAACTCGAGAACATTTTCACGGGGACCCTGGTACACAATCTGCTGATCCGAGATTAGAATAATGTCATCGAACAGATCATATGTTTCTGGTGATGGCTGAAGAAGAGATATCACAGCGGTTCCGTGCATAATATGGATGGTTTGCCTAATTGAATTCACAATCTGAAATGTCGTCGAACTGTCTAGACCACTAGATATCTCGTCCATGAACAATGCTCTTGCAGGTCCTACCAGCATTTCCCCTACAAGAAGAATTGGATTTCAAAATTGTTATTTTATGAAAAGAAGTTGTATTCAATCCAGTGGGACGACATACACTGGATGATCATATGAGTTTTTCTACCTGTTGTAACACGCTTCTTTTGGCCACCTGAGACACCCCTCACCATTTCATCACGCAACATGGTATCCGCACAAACTTCCAATCCCAAAATCTAAAATCACGAGTGAAAACAGATAAATAAATAAATAAATAAGAACTTCGTGGTTACTAAATCATGCTCCTTAATAATCATGATGGTTTTGCAGTGACATACCTTTAAAAATGTAGTCTGTGATTACACTTGCTTCTTGCCCTTCCAGTGCTGCTGACTGTTTCACGGATTAAGCTTACCATACTAGGAATTTCACCTTTCAGCACTTTCAATTAACTCCACAGTGGATATGCAACCAGCAAAGAACCGTTTTAAGGACGAATCTCTCACCTTCATGTAGACATCAATATCAGGATCAGGCTTAATGTTTGCTACTTTTTCTCTTCTTGATAGTTCTGCCAACATATCTGCAAAATTTAACAAAAGTTTTAGACCTTCTTAGACTCAAATAATGCAAAAAACTCCTCTATTGAAGAACCAACTATTGTTTGAACTTACCATAACCAGTTCCAGCTCCTTGACATCTAGCCGAAAAATTTAAGGTTTCTCTAACAGTCATTTCTCCAATATGAAGATCATATTGACTGATATATGCAGAAGTTCTTTGAGGAACAAACTCATCCATTTCATGACCATTATAAGTCACTTTACCTGATACCTAATGTGTAGTAAGCAATACCCCATTTCATTTCTTGAGCACCAAAACATAATCTTACAACCAAAATCTCATCCATCAAACTAATAGAATACCACAAGATTTTTATCAAGCCTCCCAGCTAAAGCCAACAATAGAGTAGTCTTCCCAGAGCTCGGTGGTCCTAAAAGCAGCGTCAGTCTACAAAATTCAAACCGGCAATAGTTCGGATTAATGACTGATAAATCTAAAACCCCCAAAACCATGGATTGCTAATGATTGCAACTATAAGTACCTGCAAGGCTTGATAGCTCCACTAATATCATTAAGGATTCTAATTGGTTTCTTTCTACTCGGCAGAATATGGATAAAACTCAAGCACCCCTAATCCTGAGAAATTTCAGAACACAAATACAAAAGAGAATTGCACGAACTGAAAACACTTGAGAACAAAACATTACCTCTACATAATTTGCAAAATAGTTGAGTATTGTAGGTAAAGCTCTGCCACCAGCATAAGCTTCTGCATCTATAATTAGATTCTCATACCTTACTTCTATTGTTGGAATGTCAATTCCAACTCTGAAAAAACAAGAAAAAAATTCTCAAATAAAAACATAAAATTAAACCCTCAAACACAAAACAGAGTTGTAAACAAGGTTACCTATCAATTCGATTCTTGAGTTTAAGCAAGAACTTCTCATTATCTTCTTCAGCAACTTTTAACAATCTCTCAATCAATCGTTTCTTCTCTTGAAACCCTAGATTCTTAATATCAATTTCTTTAATTTCTTTACCATCATCAGTGAGAATCCCTTTTGTTATACGATTATAGGTCGGAAGACTCTCTAAAGCAGCCCATATTAATGCTTCTTCATCATCTTCATCTCTAGATGACCTTGAAAACACTTCACCTGAATTATTTCTCCATATTGGTGAATTATTTCTACATAAACTTGCTACTCTATAAACCTCACCACTATCCATCATAACCCCAGAACAGCAACACTCCTGAACTCCAAATCCAATATTGAAGAAGAGAAATTATCTTCTTTCGCCTTCGACTGGCTAGGAGATCCGTATATATATAAATTGATGTAACCATTTAGGGTTTTGCGTGCAGAGATTACAAAGATGCATCATATGAATATCAAGATAATTATGTCAAGAATATTTTCATGATATACTGCCTGACGGTGAAGGTGATATACATGGATAGTTTTGGAAGCAGAGCGACAGCTTAATCCTTAACCTATAACATTTCCCATCTTCTCCTTGGTCATGAAATTCAAAAAATCAAAAATGGAAATTCCCCCCATGAACCAGCTGTCGCAGCCGTTACAGCAGAATTACCAGGGGTAAATTTCTCCGGCTGCCAATGGTGTCATTGGAAAAATCGCAGCCCCATCATCTATTGAGATAAACGAAGTGCAAGAAGACATTACCATCAGTAGAATACTGAAGGCATTTCTGCAGGTGGGTACAGGGAATGGATATACTGTGCTAGACGGCATATTCACGTGTTTCACAGTGAAAACTTGGATCCGCAATGCAGCAACAGTTGACATCAGTCGCAAACAGCTCTAGTACATTATTAGTTTGATTTGTTTTACAAATTGTGAAATTTAAATTGCAGTATGCAATTGGTACAGTATACAAAAGGGTTTCTATTTGGTTGTTAATGTTACTGATACATGATCCGAGTATGATTTGAAGAAAGAAAAAATGATTCAAAATTTTGGATTGAACTAATTTGATCCATATAAAGCCTTAGATCACTATACATGAAACAGTCGGCGAAGGATCTTCTTTTCGGGTGTCTTCTCTTCGATGGTAACTAAACTTGGTGTCCATCCTTTGCCCATCGAGACTTGCTTGCCCAAAAAAGCCGGCCTTTCGCAGAAAATTTCCAACTGAATTCTATGTACTGATTTATTATCATTTGAATCATTTCCATCATTCTTTCTCTTCTCTAACTCTTCCTTAAGCAAGCTATCTCTCCGCTGCAAGATAGTTTCACGTCCAGTTCCACACTGACACATTCTCGCAAACAAACCAATAATCTTGGCAGCGTAATACAATTTTGGCAATCTCTGATCTAGTTTAACCTTCATAAGTATCCTGCGAGCGTCATCCGTTGAGAAAGCTCTCCCTTGCTGCATAGGTAACATTAAGTAAAATTTCTTCATCTCTAGCTTTTTATCAGCAGGCAATGGAATTGGTCTTTTCTTGGATTCGATTGATTCAATTTCTACAACAACTTGTTGTGGATGATCTAACATGAGCTCGGCAACTGTTAGAGGTTGGTTGAATTCATGAACTGTTCCATCCGGCAATACAACTTTCGCTGGCGCATCTGATGACTTGCTTGATATGAAATTCCCCATGACGAACCAAGATTTTTTGAATAAGTGTTTTGTGATCTTCTAAAAATGATTTTGATTCTGTAAGAACAATAAATATAGAGAGAAACGTGATGAATTTGGGACTTGGTCAAGAATGAAAAGGACATAGTTTGGTGTATTTTACTTTCTATAGAAATTTCTACGTAAGGCCCAAAGATGCAGTCCAAGGCGTTGACATGAGAAAGGGGCCATATGGGCATAGTGGAAGACATGTTTGACTGGAAGTCATGAATGGGTGTGTCTTCGGGGGTTTGATTGATTGCTGTAATAAACGCGTTGTTCAAACGTACAGGTTCTCATTAGCACATCTATTTGCATTCACGTATGCAGGACCGAAATCCTACTAGGCTGCTACTAATGCATGTCTTTTTGTTTATCGTGATTCATGACCGACCACTTCGTTCAAGCTTTTTCTACGGAAATGAGAAATGATGCATGTAACTAGTTTATGAACTATTTTATCAAAAAAGAAAAGAAGTGATGCATGTGTGACGACCAACTTATTGCATGCCTTTTTCACCTTTTCTTCATCTTCCCTGCATTTTAGGTACACACATTCACACAATAATCAGATAATAATTTCTTATTTCTCTTAAAATCGTATATTTTTCGAATTTGAACATTTTTATTCTTAAAGAAATAGGGAAAAATGGTAATTTTCGGGGTTTTTTTTCCTTCCATTTTTAGTATTAGCATTGGCAAACCATATAAATACCAAAATATAACTTGTAGAAAATCTGCTATCAAAGACTTAATGAAAAACACAAAACTAAACTCAAACAAACTTCTCTTAATTGATGTGTTTCGACTCATGGCTCAACAACCTATTTATATGATTAACAAACTTGACTCTCAAGTAAAAAGACTTTCCTAAACAAAATCAAACTCTAACAAGAAACTTCTAGACAATTCTTACGTAAATAAACTCTTAAAACCAGTAATACTTGCAACCCAAGTAAACTTCCAAAAACCGTACCATGGATCAACAACGCTTGTTTATCCATTCATTTTATGTCAACTGTACTAGTTGATCCAACCACATTCTGTCAACTCTCGTAGTTTATCCATACTACTTGGATCAACAACACTTGTTGATCCCTTCTGTCTTCTTCATAGTATCTTGGTTTATTCTACAACATCCTCCCTTAAACCAAGATACTCTTTGCTAATCATCCCTAGCTTTCCACGCAAGTAAATGAAAGTGTTAGACTTCAAAGACTTGGTGAAAATATCATCCACTTGTTCTTCACTTTCAACAAACTCTACAACTATCTCCTTGTTACTGACAAGCTCTCTGATGTAATGGTACTTAATATCAATGTGTTTACTTCTCCCATGAAGCACATGATTCTTAGTTAGTGAAATTGTCGACTTGTTATCACAAACTATTGTTGTTGGTGTTGTTTGTTCATGAAATAATGACTTCAGCATCATTCTTAACCATGAAGCCTGTGTAGCACAGTTGCTAGCAGCTATATACTCAACTTTTGTTGTAGATAATGCAACAACTTGTTGCTTCTTAGATGACCAAGAGAAAAAACCAATTCCCAACTGAAATCTATAACCTGATGTACTTCTTCTTCCTTATGTATCTCCAGCTCAATCACTATCAGTAAAACCAACCAACTTTGGATCTTCTGAAACAGTATAGAAGATTCCCATGCTTGTTATGCTTTTTATATACTTCAGAATACGTTTTGCAGCTTGTAAATGTGATTGTCTAGGAGATTCCATGAACCTACTAACCAACCCAACTGCATACATGATATCAGGTCTTGTAGCAGTCAAATATCTCAAACATCCAACAAGACCTTTGAATTTTGTTGAATTCACAAGCTCTCCTGATCCATCTTTTGTTAACTTCAGTCTCTCTTATACTGGTGTTAAAATTGGATTACAATTATCCATCTTGAAACGCTTCAAAATTCCTTCAACATACCTTTGTTGATTAATAAAAATTCATCTTTCAGTTTGTTGTACTTCAATACCAAGGAAATATGACATCAAACCAAGGTCTGTCGTCTCAAACTCCTTCACCATATCCTCCCTGAATTCCTTGATCATATCAGAGCTATTTCCAGTAAATATGAGATCATCTACATATAAACATACTATAATATGATTTCTAAGAGTATGAGCTTTCAAATATAGAGAATAAGAATCTATTCTTGTATACCAAGCTCTTGGTGCTTGCTTCAAACCATACAAAGCTTTGTTTAGCTTGTATACTTCATTCTCCTTCCCCTACATAATGTAGCCAGCTGGTTGCTCTACATAAACTTCTTCTTCCAATACTCCATTCAAGAATGATGACTTCACATCCATCTGAAATATCTTCCAATGCTTTTGTGCAGCTAAAGCAATGATCATCCTTACTGTATCAAGTCTTGTAACTGGTGCAAATGCTTATGCATAATCAACTCCTTGTCTTTGTCTATAACCCTTAGCTACTAACCTTGCTTTCGGTCTTTCTATTTCACCACTTGACTTGTATTTTGTTTTGTAAACCCACTTAACACCAATAGGCTTCTTACCTGGTGGAAGTGTTGTTAGTTCCCAAGTATTATTCTTCTCAATTGAGTCCAATTCTTCATTCATGGCTTGAATCCAACCTTGTTCTTTAGCAGCTTCTTCATAAGCTACAAGATCATAATCTCCAAATAGTGCAAAATTCACAACATCATCATCAGTATCTTCATCATCTCTTGATAAAACATAATCATTCAACCTAGCAGGTATAATATATTTCCTTCTTGGTCTTGTAGTTTCTTGTTGTGGTGTTGCTTATGTTATTGATTCTTCATGGTGCTCTTCAGTATTGTCTTGAATCTGTACTTCTTCTTCAACTTCAATTGGAACTGTTCTGACAGCAGTAGATGGATCAACACTCCTTGTTGACCCAGTATTATGTGGATCAACATTCGTTGTTGATCCATTCTTATGAGGATCAACACTCATTGTTGATCCATTGTTATGGGGATCAACACTCATTATTGATCCATTATTCCAATTGCATTGTGAATCTTCATCAAATATCACATCTCTGTTAATGACTATCTTTCCAGTTTCTGGGTTATACAACTTGTATCCTTTTGTTACCGAGCTGTAACCAACAAGAATACATTTCTCACTTTTATCATCTAACTTCTTTCTCAATTCTTTTGGCACATGTGCATATGCAATACATCCAAAAATTCTCAGATGTCTTACACTTGGTTTTACTCCTCTCCATGCTTCTTCTGGTGTCTTGTTATTTAAAGAATTTGTGGGACATCTGTTGAGTAGATATACTGCAGTATCAACTGCATAACCCCAGAAATTCTTTGGTAAACTTTTTGTTCTTCTTATGGTTCTTGCCATCTCCATTATAGTTCTGTTTTTTCTCTCTGCTACACCATTTTGTTGAGGTGTATATCTTGCTGATAGCTGATGTAAAATACCATGTTCTTCCACGAAACTATCAACAACTGTATATTGTGTTCCTCTATCAGTTCTTAATATCTTGATGTTTTTACCAATTTGTTTCTCAGCATATGATTTGACTAAAAGCATGAAAAGCATCACTATTTTGTTTAAGAAAATATACCCATGCTTTCCTACTAAAGTCATCAATGAAAGTTATGAAATAGTTATTACCTCCATGTGATGTGACTTTTATAGGACCACACAAATCACTATGAATGATCTCCAACTGTTGTTCAGCTCTTCTTGCTTTACTAACTGGAAACGGATCTCTATGTTGTTTGCCAAAGATATAGTTCTCACATCTTGACTCTGGAATTCGAATGAAAGGTAATCCTAACACCATCTCTTTCTTTGCTAAAGTTTACAAACTGTTAAAGTTCACATGTCCCATTCTTTTGTGACATAACCAAGTATCATTATGAACACTGCTATTGTAACATCTTTCCTTTTGATGTTGAATGTTCAAAGGAAATAGTCTGTTTTTAGTCATCTCCACCCTTGCTATCAATCTTCTTCTTCTATCTCTGATGAAGCATAAACCATTGTAAATATTCATAGAATATCTTATTTCAGACAATTGACCCATACTTAGCAAGTTTTGATGTAAACCTGGAACATAAAACACATCCATGATGTATGCTTTAGAACCATTCTTGAGAACAATTCCTATTCTTCCTTTTCCCATAACTGGAATAGTTGAACTGTTTCCAAACTTCACCGTGGATCTTACAGACTCATCCAAGCTTTCAAACAAATATTTTCTGCCACGCATATGATTGCTGCAACCTGTATCCAAGTACCACTTAAGTTGAGGTTGCTCTTCTGTTGTATGACATGCTAGTAACATGTTTTCAGTCTTCTGCTCTTATGCTTCTTCTTCTTCTTGACTTTCAACAATATTAGCTTTGAAATTTGATTTGTAATTATTTTCAGAAGTCTTTCTAGGTGTTGGACACTCCGTATCAAAGTGCCCAAAATCTCCACAGTTGAAACACTGAACTTTTGATCTATCAACTGGTTTTCTTCCTTGATAACCTCCAGTATTAGATCTTACTACATTGTTATATCTTCCTTGAAACCTTCCTGCATTAGTTTTTCCTTGGTTGTTTCTCCAGCTAACTTGACTTTGAAGTGCTTCTTCAACTTGTTTTGCAGCAACTGTCTTCTCTAGCAATCTTCGTTCATAGGCTTGTAATGAACCCAATAACTCATTAAGAGTCATAGTTGCAACTGTGTTGCACTCCTCTATAGCAGTCACCTTTGATTCAAATTTTTCAGGTAAGCTTCTTAATATCTTCTCAACAATTGTAGAATCTTCTATAGTATCATCATTATCTTTCATCTCATTGACAAGGTTTAATGTCTTTGAGAAAAAATCTGATATTGTTTCAGTAGTTTCCATCTGTAGTAATTCATACTGTCTCTTCAGAGTTTGTAATCTAACCTTCTTTACTTTGTCAGATCCTATGTAGTAGCTTACCAAGCCATCCCATGCTGCTTTTGCTTGCTTAATATAAATCACTCTATCCATGAGAGATTCATGAATACCTTGATGAAGAATATATGTGGCTTTAGAATTCTTCTTTCTGTTTTCAGTTAATAGGGTTTGTGCAGCTCCTTCAACTACAGATCCTTCTGCTGGTTCTACATAACCATCTTTCACAATATCCCATACCTCTTGGTATGTGAAAATATTCTCCATCTGCAACCTCCAATGCTCGAAGTTTTTACCTTCAAACACAGGTACCTTAATTGAACTTAAACTCGTCATCTTCTTCAACTCAACAACTCATACCCACAACCCTAGAATCTGATACCAGATGTAGAAAATCTGATATCAAAGACTTAATGAAAAACACAAAACTAAACTCAAACAAACTTCTCTTAATTGATGTGTTTCGACTCATGGCTCAACAACCTATTTATATGATTAACAAACTTGACTCTCAAGTAAAAAGACTTTCTTAAACAAAATCAAACTCTAACAAGAAACTTCTAGACAATTCTTACGTAAATAAACTCTTAAAACCAGTAATACTTGCAATCCAAGTAAACTTCCAAAAACCGTACCATGGATCAACAACGCTTGTTTATCCATTCACTTTATGTCAACTGTACCAGTTGTCCAACCACATTCTGTCAACTCTCATAGTTTATCCATACTACTTGGATCAACAACATTTGTTGATCCCTTATGTCTTCTTCATAGTATCTTGTTTATTCTTTAACATAACCAATTATATTAACGGTCAATAGTTACTACCAAAACATAGTTTGGAGAAACTTACGGTTACGGCTGTCAATAAAATTTTGAATACCGAGATCCGTTTACAAAAGTTCTACATCTTATAGGATTTAATCCGATTTGTCGAATTTTGTAATCGGGTATGTTATCGGATTTTACCCCTTAACCTTATCGGAATCGGATTAGGCCAGTTCCATTTGGCTAAGTTCCGACATCCGATAATCTTAATGTGTACTAGTAATTTCTAACCCATAGGATAAAGATATCGAGAAATAACCTGATGGCTGATACAATCATTAACATTTTTTATTCTCTCTATACAGAAAGAGATTGAAATTTTAAAATCTTAGTCAGTTAGATCGAGAGAGAGGTGGATAGAGCTCGATAGAGAGAAGATTTGATCGTGAATCACTGAATTGGATCGATAGGTGGTCAAATATCTTCATAGAAGTGATTGAAGTTTCGAAATTAGGTTTTGATTTTATTCCCAAATCGATTGCATGTTTGGGATTTAATCGTCTGTCTCTTTCCAGATGTAAAGATTAATTCGTTTCATAAAATGGTGAAGTGGAGAATTTACTTGTAAAAGAGGAAAGTTCAATTTGTTGACATTTCTAGTTGAATTGATTGATAAACAAGTAAGTAAGTGAAACACAATCCTTGTTTAGGCCGGTTCCTATGGAGGGTGGCTAACCCACTCATATGCCATGCCAGATGGCCTGGCAAACTGGCCGCGTCACTATGGGAACATTTTTAAGCGAGCGTGTCTCTATCGAACGGTGGAGACTCGACCGCTGGCGAAGTAATCTCGACCTTTCGGTGTAGAGTCGATCGCTTAGTAGATAATGATATAACGGCTATTTCCCCCCACGTCTCCTTATAAATTCACCCCATTAAATTCAACTTAATCACGCTTCATTTTTTTCCATTAACACTATCATCCTACTCTTTTATATCTTAATTCTCGGTTTAATTTTCTTTTTCAAATCAGTGAATTCATCTGATGAAGAGATGCATATTCATATGGATCGATTTGAGGAACAACAACAAATGTTCGTTCAGGCATCGTGACAAATCTATGATGAGCCAGATAAAAGTAGAGAACTAACCAACAATTTGCTGCAGCTATATTCATCGGGGCAGATATCTAGAAATCCAGAGCCAAAAGAAGTATTCACATGAATATATAGTACCAGGTCGGGATGATTTCCACGAGAAGCTGATGAACGATTATTTTCTTCCCGACTGTGTGTTCTCTGATGAAAATTTACAAAGTCGATTATGCATGCCCCGGTATTTGGTGCTAAAGATTATCGGTGGTCTTTGTCAGGTAGAACCTCAATTAAATTATTAGTATGATGCACTGAAGATTAGAGGTCATAGCCCTGAACAAAAGGTTACTTCGGACTTGAGGGTTTTAGGATATGGCAAACCTCTAGATTCTAACGATGAGTACATTCGTTTGGGAAAAAAACGCATACAAATGTTTTGCGCTGTTTTGCGAAGCAATGATTAATCATTTTGGTCCAACCTATTTACAAAAACCAACTGACGCAGATATTAGAGAAATATTAAAGCAAAATCAGGAGAGGGGATTTTCAGGAATGCTAGGTAGTCTTGACTACATGCATTGGGTATGGACCGGATGCCACACCTATTGGGTCGGTCTGTATAAGGGTCACTATGCAAATCCATAAGGTTGATGCTTCTTATGATTTTTGGATATGTCACGCTTTTTTTTGTCTTCCGGGATCTCAGAACGATATAAATGTTTTACACAAGTCGCCTTTGTTTGAAGATTTAAAGTATGGAACCGTTACAGGTAAATTTCACTATAAATGGAAATCGTTGGACTCATGGTTATTATCTTGCAGATGGAATTTATCCAAAATGTTCAACTTTAGTTCAATGTTACTGTCAGCCACCTGCCGGTGAAATGGGTCGTTCATACTCGTATTTCAATAGTAAACAAATGGAAGGAACTGAGGAAGGATATGGAACGGGCTTTTGGATTTCTGAAGCGGAAGTTCGCCATCATTTGTGGGCCTTATCGTGGTCTAAGTGCTCGTGAAATGCATAAGACTATGCTGACTTGCATAATTATGCATAACATGGTAATTCAGGAAACCCGTCGTAATAAGAATTGTATTAACCATGAAGATGAAGACTTAAAGCCTGAGATTCAACCATAAAGAGGATTACCTGCAAGGAACTATGTGAAAATGACTAGTTACATTAAGAACAGGGCTCTGTATGACAGGTTAAGGGAAGATCTCAGAGCGAATATGTCGGCTGATTTTGGAAGAGGTGGAGGGCGAATTGATTAGTATTTAAAGTTTAGTTGTTTAAGTTTAATTGTTTGTTCGTAGTTTGGTTTTGAAGTTGTTCGAATCGTTTTAAATTTTCAATTTTATGGCTATTGTTTGTTATGTTTAAGTTCCAATTTTTTTTACGTTTTTCACTAGAAGTGGCGGTTTACTATGCACCGCGCAACCTAGAATGCATCGCTACCGGCCTAGACTCAATCGCCAACAATCATTATATATACATACCACTTCATTCATTTCAAAATCACACCTTCACTCAAAAATTTCTCTACTTTCTGGGTAATTTATGGATGATCCTAGATTTACTGAAGATAAAGATTTATCTCTTTGTAGAAACTATGTAATATACTACCCAAAGAGAGGTAAAGAGAGACGGATGAATGGTTTACCCATTATGAGTTATTGGGGTAAAATTCATGAAACCTTCTGCACAGAGACAAGTAATCCTCATAACCGGGATCAGGATGCTTTGTTTCATCGATTCATGACTATCAAAAACGATCTTATGGATTTTATAGCTATGAAATGGATTGTCAATGGATATTGTCTTAGAGGTGACACCAGTGCTGAATTGGGAATACGAACTCGAGACGAGTGGCGAAGATGGAAAGAATTTTTTTTTTTAATACGAAGCGGGTTTCCAAATTCTTAAGGAGTTTCTCATAACTCGTACGGGATGTTAGTTTTAATGGATATTTTTCTTTTTGAATGGATGTTGCCAAGTTTTAACGTAATGTTTAATTTAAATTAATGGATGTTGTTAAGTTTTAATGTAATGTTTAATTTCAATGGATGTTTTAAAGTTTTAATGTAATGAAAAACTACTACAAAGTTTCAAAGTAATGAAAAACTACTGCAACTTCATTCATCTAACCGAACTACTATATATATTTTTATTAAAATTAAAGCTGATACATTAATTAATTAAGTGTCCCTACTTCATCGTTGTCTAATTCATCATCCTCATCTTCAGGTTGACTTCCAAATTGTTTTTGCAAATTTCTCTTGTTACGTTTTTCTTCCAACTCCTCTGCTAAGCTGTCCATCTCCCATACCACCAATTATCAGGGGGGTCATTATGGAGATATCTGCATTTAGAATCTTATTCTTGTCGTAGTATGAAACAAATTTCTCTTGAATTTGACGATGTTTTTCATCTCCCTAGTCATCAATTGTCGGTCTACTGCTCTTTGTTTTTCAATGACCTTCTGATAATTTATAAAAGTTTGCAAAAAACCTTCACATGCTTTTCCTTCTTGGGAAGCTTTTCTCGCTGCTCTTGCAGCGTTTCTTCCTAATTGTTTTTTCTTAATGGAAGCATTGAGATTCAAGTTGGAATTTTTGTTTGTTATGGTTTCTGGGGAAGAAAATGGATTCTCCGGAAGGGGTTGAAACGATTGAGATGGTATTGAAGGAGAAAAAGTGTATGGTGAACTTGCAGGTACATTCTGCAAATTTACTAACACATCTAGATTATATTTAGGCAACACTTTCAAAATATGATAACAACTTTCGTAACCAAAATTTTCCCCATGCTTATGGTGCCAATCATTTCGAAGCTTTCGTTTAATATCAACATCGACAAGATCGCTCGCTCGAGCACGCATGAAAAGCTTGCATTATAACAACAATATTCAAGGAAACTTGGGCGTTGACTATAATGAAGCGACCAGAAAATCCATTTGCTTCATGATCGTTGATGTTCATAGTTCCTTCACAAAATTTAGTAAATATGTTATCCCACAACTTGGTACATTGTTGTTGTTGGGACCATTGATACTATGTCGTGTAAAGAACACATAGTTTCTGCAAATGCTTTCATCTTCGGTTAAGGTAAATTTGGCACCATTAATCGTCCTACTTTTAGTCAATTGAGAATTAGATGGATACATATTAAAAAAACTACACAATATGAGTGAATTGCAGAGAAAATGAAAGAGTTGTATGATGAAATCTGTTTTAGAGTATAACAAATGTGAGAAGTGTGAAGAGTAGAGAAGGTGTGAGTTAAAATGAAAGTGGAATTGGGTATTTATAGGGGGGGATTTATGGTCGTTGGATCAGATTCTACCGGGCGATAGAGACTAGACCGATCGAGTTAACACCGCTGGTGGTCTAGATTACACTGCCCGTTTTATTTACACCGAGCGGTCGAGTCTCGACTGCCCGGTAGAAACTAGACCTGGCCTGGCTAAGCGGAAAATTTTCTACTTTGCCATGCTCATAGTGGGTACAAAAGTGGAAAACCTGGGGCTTTTCCATGCCCATAGGGACCAGCCTTCTGCATAAATCACATGATGTTTTGCTTTAATTTATAAGTAAAATGAAATTATAATTTTTGGGTTTCATGAAACTTGGGTTTTTTGGTTTTTTTTTTTTTTTTTGTAATTTAGGGTTTATAATAGTGTTAGAGCATAGCTCGGTTGAACCCACCAAGCATCGGTATGTCAATTTTGGTTGTCACATTTTAGTATCAAAACTCATCTAGAGTCGCTTGATTAATTACTAAAGTCAACTTTGTTTAGGTTAGACTAGAAAGTTTAGGAATGTTGAGACTTACAAGTATTACTCCGAAAACCTGAAGAATGTGAAGAAGTAACGGCTAGAACAAAGACATCATCCTTCCACTTAAGGTTAGTAATACTGACTTGATCTTGTTTCCATTCCTAATGTATCTTTCAAGTGGCTTTATATTAAAGACATAATATGTGAAGCTATATTTATGACACTATAGTGATTAGGACAGTTTAGTGTAGTTGAGCTCCAGACTCCATGGCGATCATCTTACGAAGACGAAGAACTACTCAAGGAACCAGTGGAACTTCATCCGACTAAAAGGTATGTGGAGACTTGAACTTATCTATCACTCAAAAGTCTATATACTCTATCTCCTACTCTTGAGACAAAGTCGTATAAATATGATAGTTATCATACATACACATTTGCTATTTCGAGCCGAGTTTACTCGCCTATCTTTTTCTCGAAATATATGTTGGTAAGCTTTCGATTTAACTACTTTTCATCTTAACCCGTGACGAAAGTCATGATGACGCTTCAATCTTGAAAATCGCTTTGATGACGATAGTTGTGAATAACGAATGTTATAACATTATAGAAGAATGTTTCAATGATTGAAATGTAGAGTTGAGATTACATAACCAACTACGGATATAAACATATATAGTGTGTTCGCACATTAGTGTATAAATCCATGTGCCGGAAACCAAGTGTGTGCATACGGTATTGGTGAAGGAGACAGGTTGGGTACGCGTACCAGCGGAATTTTTCGAACCGAAAATTTCTGCTGAGTTTGTAAGTTTGCAAACTGTTAAACCAGTCACCTTAGGTACGCATACCCATACGCGTATGACGAGGTGTCGAACTTGCAAAAATAATATTTCTCTACTTCTCTTTAAACTAACTAGTAGTATACGGATAAGCAGGATCGTCCCAAGGGAGAGTTGAGCTAAAGTTGTCAACTCAATTTCTGAATGAATAATGCAGAACAATGAAACAAATGCAAATATGAGGATGAGAATGATCAAGGACTCTTTCTAAGTCACAAAACGTGAATCTTTATTGATATAGCTAGTTTCTGCGAAGTATCTTGTTACTAACAACCCTAGAATAATTAGTACGTTCAACTAATCCGTTATTATCTCCTAAGTTCACCGGATACGGAAGCGCTCGACTACCGGATTCTACTCATCAAGATTCCTAGAAGTACGCTCTCTAGGTGTGACTTAAACAAGTGCTCTAAGTTTTATGAGATAAGGTTGCTCCTAATAATGAACTCAAAAGCATGAATCACCTAGTAGTATCAATTTCTACATACTGGTACTTAACAAAGTCCCATCATCAATACCCATAAAGTGCTACTTGTATTTAGGTTTTCTAAACAATTACGGGTCGAAGAATCCCAAATTAGCATTAGAATTATCAAACAACCATTCAATTTGCAACTTAAACGATTGAGAAATAAATTCATAAACACTTTTAGCATAGAAGAAAATGAGTAATAACAATATAGTTGCAAGAAATCAGACTCTTTAAATATCAATACGAGTTCATGCCCGGACATCGAAATCGTCCCTAATCAAGATGCTTAGCTACACATAACAATAGAGTTCATAGCAGATAAAGATAAAACCACCCAAAATATAAATTCAAAACTAAGTTATCAAACCAAACAGCAGCTGAGGTGGAATGGATATTGTGGATGTGACTTGACAGGTGATGATGTTGTGCTGAACTGATGGTGGAATGATCTTGCTGCAAGCTGCTGCAGGGCTGTATGGCTTGAACTATGAAGTGCTGGTGGATATTGTACTGGACTTCAACTGGCGCTTTGCTCGAGAGGGAAGTTATGTCGATATGGACTGTTGGAGGAAGATGAGACAGCAGCTGGTGGAGGTGAAGTGGAGAGTGCTGCTGGTGACGTTGTTAATGGTCCTGTACTGCTCAAACTCGTTTCCTGTGCGCTGGAGATGGTGATCTGATGGTGGGTGCAGAACTGGTGGAGATGCAACGGTTGTTTCAGAGAGCAAAAGCTCGCTGAAGTTAGGGTTGTAAGCAGCTGAAGAGGGGATATGCCCTCCTTCCTGTAGGTTTCAACTCCCTTTTATAGTTTTTATTCCTCCTGCAATTTAGAATCGGGTTAACAACCCAACTTTCCTGATTTCTCGACAAAAAAATCTCTGTGAGATTCAAAAGTCAAAACCCTCTATTCCGTGTTGTATTCAACTTCTTCTAACCCATCTCGACTAGCCATAGGGACCCGAACTGTGCTGGAAACTTGGCAGCAACAGGTCTTGCTTTCTTGGCTTGTAGTTCAGCCAGAAGTGGACCCCAAAGCCACAACAAATCATACCCAATCTCTCAATCTATATTGGCTTCGAGTCCATGTTCTTATCCTCGGAAAATGTCCACCAGAACTATTATCTAGATGTCAGCAATGCTGGTTCAGGAAACTCATGGCAACTGGATTTGAAGTTGTGAAGCAATGGTCTGTCAGGCATTTTCTCGAACATGTTCGTGCCTCTGGCAATCTAATAATGGATGCATACTGGCTGTATAATGGAGGTCACACAAAACTCCTTCCCTGCAATTCATACAAGCCAAACATTCATTCACAAATTATCATCGTAATCTCAGTACTCAGAATCACCCATTCAGCCATAAAGATCAATGGCAGCAGCTCAACTCAGTCTTGGTTCAATTCATACAAACTCGCTCCATCTTGCTGCCAAATTGCAACTTCATCTCAAACCCATCTTCTAATTCTCATTGAACTTCTGAAATACCATTCCAAAAAACTCAGTTCATCCCCCAGTTCAACGGCAACAGCTCCTTGTTGTTCTCGACTGAATTTTCGCCTGATATTCAAACTCAGACTATGACACAGCTTCTTAGTTTCAGTCCGCAAATCTCCCTTAGCCTCCACTGATGAGCCATCGTGACATAAAGCTTGCCGACGAGAAGGACCTGGTGCAGAGGTGGTCTTCATGATTAAGCTGGAATGGGAACACTGAATTATGAAAATCTCGACCAACTTCTGTAGTTTTGAAGCAAAGTAGAAGTAGGTGGCCCGTAGTGAACTGTAGTCTGCTTTTATAACTCTGAAGCTGTTTTGAGTATTTGCCTCCTGTAACAATAGTATTTGCCTTCCTGTAACAATCCATTTTTGACGCACTAAAGACTTCTAGCTTTTACTTCCACCCCCGTCGACTCTTAAAGTCCGCAAGTAACAAATTAACCTCTTATTTTCCCTTGTTTTCTATCACATGACTCCGACATCCCTGTTAACTGCAAACAAAACGTAATATACACCAATACAAGAAAAATAACCAAGAAAAGTATAAGAAATTGACATTCAAAAGATGTATTTTAGGCTCTTATCAGTGTACCCACGAAAGTTTTCGACCGAAAATTTCTGCTGAATTTCTAAACTCAAATCCGGCAGCTATGGTACGCGTACCCAAGCTGGTTATATTTATCAAATCGGAATTTCATGAACTTAAACAATAGATCAATAAGGAATGCAATCTCGGCAAACCGTGGCTATATTATTCATGAATTGATTCCAGTGAATCAAACCGATTTTGTTTCAATTGTGTCTATTCATAAAGATCTAAGCAATTGAACAACTCTTCAACTAGTTCTTATGAGTCATTTGAACTAGTTATGTGAAGAAGATGAATATGGTTAATATGGAAGTACTCATATGGCTAACCATTGGTTAACTATTTGTGAACCAACTAAGTGTACACGTTTAGGTACGGTTACTCAAATCTAAATGAAATACGTTTCATTTGTGTGTGACAAGCTAAGTTTCAATCTAACGGTTGAAATATATTAGCTTGGTTAAATCAGGTTTTTCATCTAACGGTGAATATTGAATGCTTTGTTACCAAGGTAACTTGGATTGCAAACCCTGATTTGAAAAATATAAAGGGGACATCTAGCAACTGGAAAAACTAATCCCCACACCTGCTGTGTGATACTAGTTGGTTTTGCTAGAGTCGATTCTCCTTTAACCTTAGTGTTGATGGTGGTTTTTAGCTTAGGGTTAAAATCGTAAAACCTTGCATCTGATGTGACGTCACTTTATAAGAAAACGAAGCCATGAGTGTTGACCTCTCCACTGGCATATTTATTGAGCCATTCAATATATTTACATGAAATTTATCCAGATTGGCGTATGTAGCAACCATCCCAGATGTTCTGTAAATTTCGGCGCCTTGCCCATATTCACTTAATATAAGTTACTTTGAATGCTTTTTATGCTATATTCCCCGGCTGAACCCTTAATATTGATATGGCATGACAATTCGTGTTCACTCGCAGCAGAGTAGCACGAATTTCCAAATATCAAAGATAAGGTTTTTGCATAAGGTATTCAATCAGAAAGCATGCTGCTCTCTGGCAATGAACTTAAATAACTTTGTGTCACCACATAGAATCCAATCAATTAGTTTTGCGCCTTGCGCAATATACAAGACCTTGCTTGTCGAAAGTAAACCTAGGCAAACTAGGAAATTAATCTGCCATGGATTAGGAGTTGCAAAACCTTTGCACGGAATCATCAAAGGGAGGCGTGGCCATGCCTTAGGCCAACTGGTGCTACTTTTCATTGGCCACACCCCTTCATAAAACCGGCCATATTTCCCTCGACCAATCGTGTCGCCTCACGCGCACATAAGTTGTGGCTGGGCCTATACTTGTCGGCCCCATTTCCCATCGACCAGTCAGGTCGCTCTAAAGCAGCCACACTCTCGCTAGAAGTGTAGTTGTGCCTTATATTTGGCCGGCCCCTTTTCTTGGCCAATCAAGTCACTCTAAACTTACCACCATACATTAAAGGCCAAACGCACCCTGTCGCGCCACCATACTAACTGGAAAGCCAAACGTGCCCTGCCACAACAACATATTGATCGGCATGCCAACATGCAACTCTGCCGCGGTAAGATGCCAACATACCACTTCGTGGCAGCGTGCCATAAATAGAGCCCTATGTTCTAACCTACCTCATGTTCGTGTCCAACGCCATGAAAAACTTCGGATTAGGGTTTTCTGGTCAAAAGCACGCCTATGTATTAACCAAAGCCCTAATTTCCAGTCATGGCACAAATCATGTAACTTCGACCCCACAACATGCCACGAGCCGTGTGGGACCCGAGAAGCCCTAGGGTTGGCGCCATATCATAGCCACCCACGGCAATCCCTACTCCAGTGGCCGTTTCCACACTATGGCCTTGCCATAACTCCTTTGGCATAGATATGAATCCATTTGCACAAAAGTATCGCCATGATGCATGCCTCACACACTAATTAGGGTTTCGACTTGCCAAACCCTACGCCAACCAAAGCCAAATAACGTTTCCCAGAGCGTCGGGATTGATGTGGCAACAAGGCCAATGTTTCCACGCCATATGTAGGTCCAATACCACGGCACCAAACCCTAGCATTGGCCATGCCTCCAAGCCCTAACTTTGGCCACATAGCCAAATTTTAGCTTTGGCCATGCTACAACGCCGCAGGCGTGGCCATGATACAACGCCCACTGACATGTCGCTGTGCCACGGCTACGCCATTGGCATGTCTACGACACTGGCATGCCACTAGCATGACGCTATGCCACGGCTACGTCAGTGGCATGGCGTTATGCCATGGCTCCACCAGGCGCCACTATGCCAATGGTGCCACTCTGCTATACAAAAAGATGCGGCCCTAATAAACGGTCATCCTTCCTCATGAGATGAAATCTCAGCCATTCAAGTTCGCCACCGAACTGACAAATTTGTGGCAAGTTTCAGTCGACCAGTTGCCTAAATCTAGGCCATGGCTACGCCAGGCGCCACTTGCGCCACCGTGCCACTGGCATGCATGAGCCATGCCAGCCATGCCACATTGCCACCGGTGTATACCAAAACGCCACCGCGCCATTATCAGGCGCCAACACAAGGTAGCAATAATCAACGACTACCCTCCTTCATGAGATGCAATCTCAGTCATCGAAGTTCGCCACCGAACTAACAAACCCGTGGCAAGTTTTAGGCATCCAAAACGAGCCTAATAGCATTACATGTTATTTTCCTGCGGAAAGTCCCTTGACTTTGACTTGCCACATGTAGCGAAGTGCTACACTTTTTCCACGAAAACACTCGAGACATCAAACATGTCACAAACTGGGGATGCTCATCAGGGTATTGGTCTGGCGGTTTACAGCGTGCGTCCTGCAGTGCGCCCGTTACAAGAAAGTGTCATGAAGTGGGAAAATTAGTGGTGGTGAAAAGTAACGGTGTAAAATAATTCATTTCCTTCATCATGGAAGCATAATGTCTGACGGTTACACGAATTCACTTCCTTCATCATGGAAGCATAACGTCTGATGGTTACACTTTACTCTTTTCTTCCACCACTCAATCGTTTCCACTTCCTACGAGACCAGGGTACGTTTCAATATGACTTGTATAAATAGGCTTCACCCATTTTCACCAAACAACAAGTTTTGGTCGGCAACAACACAGTATCTATAAATCACCTGGTAGCTTTCCATTCTGCTAGCCAGTTCTACTTTCTGATATAAGTCATAAACAACCACACCTTCAGAATCAACGATTCTAGCCTCAACACTCTCTTCACTTCCCTCCCTAAGACCAACCCTTCTCCTTCACTTTGTGACCGAAGTAAGCCTGAAACGACCATTTTTTTTTTAGTCCAGGATTGTACAGATTGATCTCTCGAATCAAAAGTACTCCCGTGCAGTACATTGTTTAAGGTCTAGACTCGTTTCTCATCCACACACCCAAAGTTACCAAAATTAGCAGAAACGGTTTTCACCCACAAACAATTGGCGACCACGGTGGGAGATTAATCTCTCGGTTGAAAACTCAGTGAAGCACATCGTCCAAGAAAAGAAGGATTCAGGAGAATTGCGTCTGGGGACTAGAGATTCTACGCCTTACCGTGGATCGACATAAAAATATTCCAAAGAAAATAAAGGAATGACTGGGGACTTCTCGCGGCAATGAGGGTATCACATAAATACTCGGTTTTACTCCCTGAAGATTCAGTTTTGGTCAAAGACCCTAAAGCGAATTTTGACATATCGATTGATCAGAGGGCCATTATTCCAAAAAATAATCCAAAAACTCTTATAAGAAGCAATCATCTATCAATCCAGAAACCAGAAAATCAAACCATAAACCAGGCGTTTCTTTTGCCTTTCAAAAAAAAAAAATCTAAGAAAAGGAAGTTCAGGAAATAAAAACATTCAAGGAAAATTGCTTAACAACGGCTCGTTCTTCTTGGACAAAATGTCCTTCATGCTTTGAAGAGCCGCCTGTTTCAGCTTCAACTCCTGGGATAATTTCTCAACTTCTGCATCCTGTTGATTAATCAAATCCGCGGAAGGACCATCAACCGCTTCATCCTGCAGCCTTTGGATCTCGGAAAATCCCTCACATAACCAGGAGACATTAAACTCAAAGTATACACATCCCTGTGGAACTTCCATCTTGAGATTACATCTCCAGAAACAGTGTGACCAGTCAAGTTGCAGATATCATGGATTGAAGATAATGTTTCTTCCACCCGCTTAACCAACGCAAACCGGCTGATGATCTTTTTAGTTGTGGCAATATGTCCATACCTTTTCCATATCTTGGTATACAACGCCTCATACTTAAGTGGTACACTGAAACCTCCAATCAGCACGTGATCTTCATAAGGAGTCAAAAATGGAGGGACGAAATCGACACCTGCAGCTGAGCCCTCAACCAACAAGGGGTTCTTTGGGAATAATCTCTCCCGTCGTCACAACATCGTTTTCCACCATTGGGGACACAACAACATCTTCACGGCGATCAATCTCAGTCTCCAGATTACCAGCGGGTACGATTTCCATGATTGGAGACACAGTTATATCTTCATTGCCATGAATATCCATCTCGGGGTTACTTTCAGAAGAGGCTTCTTCCTGTGATATCACCAATTGAATATTGTCTCCAAATAAATAAATGAGTCCAAAATGAAAAAACGTGTGAGAACTCACCAACTCATCTGTGGGTCTACCGGAACTAGAAGAGGACCCGTTTCCGCGCCCTGAAGTGCTTTCCCCATCATCACCAGATTCTGAATCTTCTTCTTCTTCTTCAGTTTCCTCCTCATTGGTCAAAGGCTCAGTATTACCAGATTTTTCTTCAGAGGCCATCCCCTGACCACGTGCAAGCTTGGCGAAGGTGTTTGAACTATCGAGACCCTGAGTAAAAATAAGAAAATATTTTCAGTGGCAACAATCCAGAATGTTCACGCAATTCAGTTAGAGAATCATACATACTTGCATACTTGAAGAACTGAAAGTCACCAGGGCTATCGAAGCCGATTGAAAGCCGTCTGCACGACTTTTCGACCTTCGCTCCTTTTTCTGGGGACTGTCTTCACTTGAGTTGGAAGATTTCCGCTTACACGGAGAAGGAAATTTCAACAACCCGTGCTTCGCCAAAACTTTAGAGGAGGGCTTGCCGCGTGGATCTGTCACAACATTCTGCACGAATTGCTGGATAGAAAGGAACTCTCCCCGCCAGAAAGCATCATACTTAAGGGTTGCCACCGATTTTCTCCCTGAAAGCAGAAAGGGGAGACTCTTATGCTCTTCCAGGGCACTGCTATCAAAAACAACTGACAACAGTCTTTCTGGAGGCGTTAATGGATGGTAGAATGTAACCCCGTGATCAAAGCCCATATAACGAGCGGCCCTGTCAATATTATATGGGACCATTTCCAAAAATTCTTTGAAAAATGATGGTACGTATCCGGGTATGCAGCTTCGCATGAATACGACTTCTCCAATGGTTATATCCACTCCATCAGAATACAATGTTATGTTCGGGACGGAAGCAAAAGTATTTTGCTGAACTATGGACGCATGGACCGGGGCCCAGGGACGGAAGTTTATTGCATTCATGTTGTCGAGAAAATCGACGAGTTTTGAGCTAGGTCTTGGACGTTTCTTCGACCAACGAAGTATCCTAGAGCCGCCATATGTGTCAGGAAGTGAAGTTATTGGATTACGAGTGTAGTGCTTAAAATGCTCCCACAACCAAGCCTGGAGAAAGGTGACATGGTCGTACAAGTCCACCTTCATGTACCCATTAGAAGCATACATGTCTGCTGCTAAGCAATCCATATGGGTGTAAAAAGAGCCGAGGAACAAGCTGCCTATGGGAAGAGCCACGCCTTTCGCCAATTTGATAGCAAGGTTGATGAGATTCTGTTTTATCTCTTTCCTGCCAGAACCATCATCAAAAATATCTCTGGATAACCACAGGGCTAAAAATGCAGCGACATGGAGCGTATCGTCCATCACCAAAGCCGTGTCCGGCTCCTTGGGGAACCATTCAGACACCCACCAAGTATAAAAAATATTTTTCCTCATTGTACTTCTGAACATATTCTTCCGACTTCTTAACCGGAGTAGCGTACATTTCCTCTTCCTCCTCCTACAAGACGACATCAAGATTCCCAATTATTGGAAGATTCAATAGGACGACTACCCTCTCCAAAGTAATAGTCATCTCGCCCCACTTACATATGGCACTATGAGTCTCCATACACCACCTAGAGATGAAAACGATCAGACCTGCAATGTCTTTCCCAATCTGAAGTGTGGCGGACGCCATGACAACATTCATGGTTTGCGCTGTAACCATATTGGCCTTGACGTGGTAACGAATTATCAAGAATCTCATCCATCCTTCAAAAGATCGTAGTGGGATTTGGAAGATTTTAAAGTCGATAGAAGAAGCTGGATACTCTTTCCTCTGGAGACAAAAGCGTATTACACGCAATGATGAAATCGACTGAACCTTTCTTCATTCTATGAGCCAGTCAGAAAAGTTTCCACATGACCGGGATGCGTCCTTACAGTTGTGCAAAGAATCTTGTCATCCATATTCGGCTTGTTAGCATTTCTCGGCACAACGACAGAACTGCTTTCAGGTGACATCTTAGCAAAATCTCTTTGTGCTGCTTTCACTTTCAAAGTAGCTACAACAAAGCAAAACAAAAGTCACTACTTTGAAGAAAGACGTGCATGGATATTTTTTCAAGGTCTGGGTACAATAATCAAAGGCCAACAAAACAAAATTTACGGGAAAATTTTCTTTTGTCCACATGTCATGGCACTCACGGCTAAAAGGAATGGGGATTGATGCCTGCTCAACGGGATACGTGTGATGTCGCGGGAGATACACTCTTGGCCGAAACTAGACAATGCCACGGGGAACATGTAAATCCGTGATAAGTATTCCATCGGCCAAGTCACGCTTGGCCGCGGGAATTATGCTCGTGGATAAAAGGAAACCTACATCTAGGTTTTGGTAAAGAAAAGAGCAAACGAAGTCGTCTGTCCATACATGCTTACTTAACACAATAATTGGTTTCGTTGATGTGGCTAACACTACTATAATACTACTACCAAAGAGGAATCATTCATATTAAAATATTTTTACAAGTTCGTGGAAGTCATACATATGGATAGGGTTTACACCAACAAGGAGGAGCAAACAAAGGAAGAAACGTTGGAATACATACCTGAAATATGCTTGCTTCCTCTTGATGCCGTTTTCCTTCCAATTGAACGACTCACGATCGACGCATCTTACTGCCAATATGAAGACGCGCGAACAAAGCCAACGATAAAAAAAAATATAAAGAAGTTAAGCAACGCATTTTATATGAAAAGTACTTTTGGATTTTGAGTAGGAAGAGATTTCCTTTTTGGGGCATGCGCTGAAGAAGGCAGTTGGGCCGCTGAGGCAACGCTCCAAGGTGCCAACAGTACGCGTCCAAGACAGTGCTAACAAGCGTCCAAGCCAGTGGCCACCTCTGCCGTTCCGCATCCAAGCCGGCAACAGGCGCCCGTGCCAAAGTCCGCGAGCCAATCAAGCTAGCGCCAAAACTCCATGGATCCATCCTCACTCGCTCCATAACCAAAGCGGCGCCATCTTAGCCGTTCAAAGCAGCGCCATCTTCACCAGACAAGGAAGCGCCATCTCCGCCGTTCAAGGAAGCGCCATCGCCGTCGTTCAAAGAAGCGTCATCTTCGCACGTTCCGTGACCTACCTAGCCAGCGCCTATTCCACGGACCAAATCTCAATGTCATCTCTTCCAATCAGCAGCCAAAGTTTCAGCGCTGACGCCAACACCCTATGGCCAAGCTGGAATTACGCAGATTCGCCAATATAAGGATCACAGATTCCCCATGCCTTCCGTCAAAGGTTAGTCGAATCTCCCTGGCAATCTCTTCACGCCTTTCCCTTTCAATTTTACTCTTGTCTGTCAAAATCTCATGCTTACCCCACAACAATGCCACTGTTACGTGCTAAGCAGGGGACTTAATAGTGATGGTGGTTTTTAGCTTAAGGTTAAAATCGTAAAACCTTGCATCTGATGTGACGTCACTTTGTAATGAAACGAAGCCATGAGTGTTAATCTCTCCACTGGCATATTTATTGAGCCATTCAATATATTTACATGAAATTTATCCAGACTGGCGTATGTAGCAACCATCCCAGATGTTCTGTAAATTTCGGCGCCTTGCCCATATTCACTTAATATAAGTTTCTTTGAATGCTTTATATGCTATGTTCCCCGAGTGAACACTTAATATTGATATGGCATGACATTTCTTGTTCACTCGCAGCAGAGTAGCACGAATTTCCAAATATCAAAGATAAGGTCTTTGCATAAGGTATTCAATCAAAAAGCATGCTGCTCTCTAGCCATGAACTTAAAAAACTTTGTGTCAACACATAGAATTCAATCAACTACTTTTGCGCCTTGCGCAATATACCATACCTTGCTTGTCGAAAGTAAACCTATGCAAACTAGAAAATTAATCCGCCATGGATTAGGAGGTGCAAAACCATTGCCCAGAATCAGAAAACAGGGAGCCGCAGCAGCAAATGGAGGTGTGTCTCTGCCTTAGGCCAACTGGCACCACTTTCCATTGGCCACGCCCCTTCCTAAAACCGTCCCTATTTCCCTCGACCAATCGTGTCGCCTCAAATTATCCACGCGCACATAAGTTGTGGCTAGGCCCATACTTGTCGTCCCCATTTCCCATCGACCAATCAGGTCGCTCTAAAGACGCCACACTCTCACCATAAGTGTAGTCGCGCCTTATGTTTGGCCGACCCCTTTTCTTGGCCAATCAAGTCGCTCTAAACTTGCCACCATACATTAAAGGCCAAACGCACCCTGCCGCGCCACCATACTAACTGGCAAGCCAAACGTTCCCTGCCACAACAACATATTGATCGGCATGCCAACATGCCACTCTGTCGCGGTAACATGCCAACATACCACTTCGTGGCAGCCTGCCATAAATAACGCCTTATGTGCTAACCTACCTTCTGTTCGTGGCCAATGCCATGAAAAGCTTAAGATTAGGGTTTTCTGGTCAAAAGCACGCGTATGCATTAACCAAAGCCCTAATTTACAGTCATGGCACAAATCATGTCACTTCGATCCCACAACATTCCACGAGCCGTGTGGGACCCAGGAAACCCTAGGGTTGGCGCCATATCATATCCACCCACGGCAATCCCTACTCCAGTTGTCGTTTCCACACTGTGGCCTTGCCATAACTCCTTTAGCATATCTATGGCGCCATTTGCACAAAAGTATCGCCATGCCGCACGCACTAATTAGGGTTTCGACATGTCAAACCCTAATTTGGGCAAAGTTGTTACGCCAACAAAAGCTAAATAACGTTTCCCAGAGCGTTGGGATTGATGTGGCAACATGGCCAATATTGCCATGCCACATGTGGGTCCAACACCACGGCACCAAAACCTAGCATTGGCCATGTCACCAAGCCCTAACTTTGTCCACTGAGCCAAATTTTAGCATTGGCCATGCTACAACGCCATAGGCGTGGCCATGCCATAACGCCACTGACATGTCGCTATGTCATGGCTCCACCAAGCGCCACTATGCCAATGGATCCACTCCACTATACAACAAGATGCGGCCATTATCAATGGCCATCCTTCCTCATGAGATACAATCTCAGCATTCAGTTCGCCACTGTGTCACTGACATGCACGAGCCATGCCACAGCGCCATTATCAGGCGCCAACACAAGGTAGCCATAATCAACTTCTACCCTCCTTCATGAGATGCATTCTCAGCCATCGAAGTTCTCCATTGAGCTAACAAACCTGTGGAAAGTTTTAGGCAACCAAAACGATCCTAATAGCATTACATGTTATTTTCCTGCTGAAAGTCCCCTGACTTTGAATTTACACACGTAGCGAAGTGCTACACGTTTTCCATGAAAACACTCAAGACATCAAATATGTCACAAACTGGGGATGCTCATCAGGGTATTGGTCTGGCGGTTTACAACGTGCGGCGTGCAATGCGCCCGTTACCAGAAAGTGTCATGAAGTGGGACAATTAGTGGTGGTGAAAAGTAACGGTGTAAACGAATTCATTTCCTTCATCATGGAAGCATAATGTCTGACGGTTACACGAATTCACTTCCTTCATCATGGAAGCATAGCGTATGACGGTTACACTTTACTCTTTTCTTTCACCACTCAATCGTTTCCACTTCCTACGATACCAGTGTACGTTTCAATATGACTTGTATAAATAGGCTTCACCTATTTTCACCAAACAACAAGTTTTGGTCGACAACACAGTATCTAAAAATCACCCATTCAGCTAGCCAGTTCTATTTTCTGATACAAGTTATAAACAACCACACCTTCAGAATCAACGATTCTGGTCTCAACACTCTCTTCGCTTCCCTCCCTAAGACCAACCCTTCTCCTTCACTTTGTGACTGAAGCAAGCCTGGAACGGCCATTTCTTCGTTTAGGCCAGAATTGTACAGATTGATCTCTCGAATCAAAAGTATTCCCATGCAGTACATTGTTTAGGGTCTAGACTCGTTTCTCATCCACACACCCAAAATTACCAAAATCAACTGAAACGGTTTTCACACACAAACACTTTGGTGTCTTCTCGAGACCCTGTAGGTTAACGACTGAAAGACTTCATTGGGATTGTGAAGCCAGACGAAACTACTTCTCTTATTGTTGAGCGATCTGATCTTTCCATTTTCTATCGTACGAGTTCAATTGAATAACTGACTTGAGATTATATCTCCGATATGGCAAGATAAAAAGAAATCACAAACATCTTCGTCTCATCATTTGTGATTCTGCAATATCTAGTTTCGGTACTATGCGATTTAGATTATTGTGAGGTGATTGATAATTCTAGGATGTTCTTCGGGAATATAAGTCCGGGTTATCAATTGGTTCCTATCACCTTGATTTTATCAAAAGACGGAACAACACTATTAGGTTTATCTGTGGGATATAGATTTATATATCATCGTAGACTTTTCTGTGTGATACAGATTTGTTTATTAAAGTATTCGACTTTGGGTCGCAGCAACTCTTGGTTGTGGGTGAGATCAGCTAAGGGAATCAAGTGCGCAGTATCCTGCTAGGATCAGAGACGTAAGGAGCGCGTCTGCACCTTGAATCAGTGTGATATTGATTAGGGTTCAACTACAGTCCAGACCGAAGTTAGTTTGTAGCAGGCTAGTACCTGTAGCGGCTTAATACAGTGTGGTGTTCAATCTGGACTAGGTCCCTAGGTTTTTCGGCATTTGCGGTTTCCTCGTTAACAAAATTTCTGGTGTCTGTGTTATTTATATTCTGCATTATATTTTGTTATATAATTGAAATATCACAGGTTGTGCGTTAAGATCAATCAATTAGAATATCCAACCTTTGGTTGTTGATTAAATTGATTGACACTTGGATATTGGTCTTTGGTACCATCCAAGTTATCTCTCTAGTACTTGATAAAGACTCGCACATTTTCATTTGCTTGAGTAAAGATCAAATCGAGAGACTGAGATATAAACTCTTTGGTACACTTTCATCTAGATTGAGTCTGACCGTCTAGTTGATTCTCTAGAAAGTATATTGGAGTTAGTACATATAGATTTCTAATCGAAATATTGGGTGAGGTTGTTAGACCCCCACTTTTTCACATTTGTATAGTTTTTTTTTTTAATATAAGATTGATTGAAAAACAACAAACTCTTTTCATTCTCTCGGTTAAGACACACGCTGAATGTCAGCTAAAAGGTTATTGGCAATACCCTCTGATGACTATTATACCATACCCCTTCTAAATGTCTCTTAGAAGCTTTTTTCAATAAGGTATGAGCAACAAAGTTTGTTTCTCTGTAATGGTGCTCAAAGATAAGATCTTCAAATTTCTCTTTCATGTCAGCAATGACCTAGAAAATTCCTTTTATATACCATGTAGGTACAAATTCGCCTCTACGGAGTTAGATGGTATAGGTGGAGTTACAATTAACCTCGAGTTTCCTGATCCCCAACTGGATAACAAGTTGCATACCTTTTATTTCTGCCCAAACTTTAGTCGTGATGCTCCCATTTTGATAAATTTACTTTGCAAATCCTGTCACTAAAGAACCATCGTCGCCTCTAACCACTCCTCCAGTTCCTGTAAAAAGTGAGTTAGAAGAACCACCATCCGCGTTCAATTTATAATATCCAAAATTAGGGAAAATTTATTTAATTAATATTTCATCCATACAAATAAGGGTTTCCTCTTCATGTAAGACAGTGAAATAATACTTTCTTGCTCTTCTAATGGTTAGAGCAAGTGTCTTTGGTGTAACAAACCTTTCCTCTTCGTTAATCACCATGTTTCTACTATTCCATATATATACTCCAAATATATGGGGGATAATATAACACCAACTGATACCACCAATAAAAACATCCATAGAACATAATTGTTTAATGTAAGCAGGCGACATCATATCAAACTCAATCTTCAAGCATGTCATATCCATATGATAAAATAACAACCAGGATTTGAAGAAATACTTTTTTTAAAAAGAGATTCATTCTAGTTCAGTTTATTATGGCATAATTTCAACAAAAAGAACTTGATTTTCTATGGGCATTTGATACCCCACGAGATCTTGCTGTGAAAATTGGTATTGTTAGTACTAATTTTCCTAGAAAAAAGAAATTTATAAGCCTCGTTAACATTCACACTGCCATCTTTTCCATAAATCCAGATTCTAGTATCGGGCCTACCATCACTATAAGGTATGTAGAGAGTAAATATTTATCACTACCTCCTCAGTGACAAATCTGTCCCTAGCCGAAAAATCTCACTGTCTAGTGCTAAGATTAAATCGTTAACTCTGAGTCTAGGAATATACTCATCATCGATATTAGTAATTGCAGATAAAGGAAGATCAGTGACCCAAGAGTCATTCCAAAATCCTTATTACTCTCCTCTAGTACGCCACCTAAGATTACCGTTAATAACTTCTTTATCTTGCATTATGCTTCTCCAACTAGTGGAGCGCCCACTTTTAGTCTTTCTAAACCATAAATAACCATCTTTGAAGTAATTAGCCTCTAACAATCTGGCTACACAAGAATTATGATTTTTACTAATCCTCCAAGCCAACTTTGCAAGTAAAACTAAATTATTAAGCTTCAAATATATAAATCTATGCCACCATCAACCACATGACTATACACAGTGATCCAATTGATAATGTTTATTTTCATGGAATCGTTATCTACTATTTATCAATCTTATTGACTAATCCTTCAAGCAATTTCAACATAGGCATCACATGATTTAGCACATGGTCAAGAACAGACTCAATTAAAGCATTTATACCAGCTACGTTCGAACACTTGGTTTTCTACCCAACCATTCTATTACTAAACTTTTCAAGCAACTCAGAATAAGTTTTCTTAGACACTCTACCCCATTGCAAAGGAATGTCTAAGTACTTACCTTGAGTTTTAGCTACGTGAACCCCTAACGCCTTAGACATTTCCATTGTGAATCTCCCACTAAGATTTTTACAAGTTAGCAAAGTAGACATAGCATCACTTATAACCTGCCAGACCAGCAACTAAACTTTTCAAGAATATGTGTTAGATAATTACAAGCATTTTTGCAATTTCCCTTGAGAAAATTAATAACGACATCTACATAAAGAGAGTGAATAATCATGGGAGATCCCTTTGCAACAGTGAATCCTGCAAAAAAGTTGAGTCAATGTCATGTTGCAAAAGTCTCGATAGAGCCTCAAGACAAAATATGAAAACGAAAGAAGATAAGGAATTTCCTTGACGAATACCATTATTAGGGGTGAATCCCACACTAAGAGCACCATTAATTAGAACCTGAAAAGCAATTGAGAGTATGCAAGTCATAATCCATTTCACTACTTTATCATCAAAGCCACCCCATTTAATGATCTTATATATAAAAGGCCAACTAATCATATCATATGATTTATTATAATCTAATTTGAGTGTCATCTAACCTTTAATATATTTCTTTGACTTAAACGAGGGAATAATTTCATTGCAAATGATAGTTGGGTTAAATATGGACTTACCTTCTATCGAAGCTTGTTGATGCTTCGGCACCACATGGTTCATAACAGGCTTAAGCCTACTCATGCATATTTTAATAATGATTTTCATAGCAAAATTGTACAAAATAATGGGCTTAATTATAATATTTTGCACAAGAAAGAAATTTTTTCTTATAACAAAACTAGGGAATTTTTTCCGGGAAATCCATGGCCCAATACCGTCCTACCTGAACCGCATAAACCTTTGGGTACCCGAGGCCCTTTACGGGCTTACCCTGCCTAGCACGTTTAAATAAGAGAAAAGGAACATGCCATAAGTCAAAGTTGCTTGCCAGACCTTATACATGACATTTTAGCCCACCAATATTACCCGTCCCGGTTTGTCCTACCCATTTATCTAAATGAACGTTTTCAAACAAAAGAAATACCTTAACATACCAGGTGTGTTAGTTGGCGTCGGTACTCTCATCTCTTATGTTCAACTCCTATTCAATAGGAATTAAAATTAATTTGTTAAAAATAAAGAGAAAATCTTGGAAAAGTTTGGGGGATTTGACCTAATTTCATTATCTATGATCTAATTCATGAAAAATCATAGAAAGCTTGTTATTTTTTTTAATTATTATTTATTTGTAATACTCAAGGCCCGACTGGTCCTACCCGCCCAAGCTTAGATTATGCAATAAGCTTGGGCAGGCCATGAATACTTTATTTCGACAAACAACCCCTGCACGCTTGGCCTTTATAATGGGCAAGAGATATTTCTGCCCATCCCGTCTCAAAGCTAAAAAAGTCATGTTCAACCCAAGATCAAGCACACCATGCGAAAAGAAATCTTTCACCAACTTCATTATACTCGGGTCAACAATGCCCCAATATTTTTGAAAGAAAACCCCTTCAAGACCATCAGGACCGGGGGATTTCGAAGAACCAAGTTAGTGCATTATAGTTTCAATTTCCACAACATAAACATATTTATTGATATTACAATTTTCACTATCAAATACAATGCTAGGAAATAAATATTCAACATCATCATGATCCAAACAAGTAGAGGTCAAATTAAAAAGATAACTGAAGAGATTAACTATTTCCATCTCAATGTCTTTATCAAAAGTTAACCACTTACCAGTTTATCCTTCAGCATGCAAATAAAATTCTTTTTCCTTCTAACATGAGTAGAAGTATGGAAGAATTTTAGTGTTAAGATCCTCATTTTTAAGCCACTCAACCCTAGATTTCTGTTTCCAGAAAATCTCTTCCATGCTGAGCAGATTCAAATATTCATACAAACTGGATCATGTGATTGCTAGCATCGAGTGGGAGAAAAATCGAAATCATTTTGAGCATTATTCAACTTATTTAGAGTATAATCAATCCTGGTGTAAAGATTACCAAACACGGTCTTATTTCAATTTTTGGCTTCTTTCTGAAATCTATCAACATTCTCAAAGTAGTTTTGGTTATTATAGCTAGTAGGATTGTGCCAATTATTTATATTCCTTAACCACATCAAGAAATCTTTGGTCTTTGATCCAACTTTTTGCTTCTTTTTGAAATCTATCAACATTCTTAAAGTAGTTTTGGTTATTAGAAATTGGTGGGACTATGCCAATTCTCCTTACCCACATCAAGAAATCTTGGATCTTTGACCCACATGGCCTCTAACTTTAAAGGAATTTGTTTAAAATTTAATGTTCTAACTATCCCTTAGGAAAAATAAGATGTTTTCTGCCACTAAAAGTTCTAAGTTCTATTATGTACATAATATACCATTGGAATTTAATTCTACTTACACTGGTGAGAGAAATGCTCAATGAAATTTAATTCATGAGATGGGAACTCATACGGATTTATCTTGGGTGATAATGGGTGATTTTAATTCTACCCTTACAAAAATGAGAGGCAAAGCTATGTCACTCATACAATACCTTCTCATTCAATTATTACTTTTACGGTGGATTCTCTTGGCTTGATTGATATCTCTTTACGGGAATCCATATACTTGGTCCAATAGGCAGCATAAAGCTACTTTCAGTGGAACTAGACTGGATCGTGCTTTAGCAAACATTTTGTGACATCAAGTTTTTCCAAATGATATCATCCATAAACTTTTACCAATTGGTTATGATCATGCACCAATATTATTTTCCACAGATCCAACCTTATCTGATATTTCTAGGCATTTTCGTGGTTACGAGTCTTGGTTTTGGAATCATACTTGCAAGCCCTCTCATTAAATCTAAATGGTTGTCTCATAATAAAGATTCTGCAACTGAAAATCTTACTCATAATTTTTCAACAACATTTGTTGATCTAAAGAAGTGGAAGCGTGAAATTTTTGGTGAAGCAGATTATCATATTAAACAATTCTAGCATCAATTGTTTGTGTTACATCAAGTTGTTGTCCCTAATTTTTTGGACAACTGAAAAGTTTAACATGCTATTGATAAATGGTATGTTATAAAGGATATAAATGCTTACCAAGATTTTTGTGAACATGTTATCCCTGAAAAAGCGGGGGTCTAACAACCACACCCAATATTTCGATTAGCAATCTGTATGGACTAACTCCAATATACTTTCTAGAAAATCAACTAGACAGTCAGACTCAATCAAGATAAAAGTATATCAAAGAAGTTTATATCTCAATCTCTCGATTTGATCTATACTCAAGCAAATAGAAATCTGCGAGTATTTATCAAATACTAGAGAGATAACTTGAATGGTACCAAAGACCAATATCCAAATGTCAATCAATTTAAATCAACAACCAAAAGGTAGCATATTCTAATTGATTGATTCTAACGCACAACATGTGATATTTCAATTATAAAGATAAACAATATAATGCGGAATAGAAATAACACGGACACCAGAATTTTGTTAATGAGGAAACGGCAAATGCAGAAAAACCCTGTGACCTAGTTCAGAATGAACACACATTGAATTAAGCCACTACAGACACTAGCATACTACAAACTAACTTCGGTATGGACTGTAGTTGAACCCCAACCAATCTCACACTGATCCAAGGTACAGTTCTGCTCCTACGTCTCTGATCCCATCAGGATGCTACACACTTGATTCCCTTAGCTGATCTCACCCACAACTAAGAGTTGCTACGACCCAAAGTCGAAGACTTGAAATAAACAAAACTGTCTCACACAGACAAGTCTATTGAAAGGATCAATTTGTCTCCCACAAATAATACCAAAGGTTTTTGTTCCGTATTTTGATAAATCAAGGTGAACAGGAACCAATTGATAATCCAGTCTTATATTCCCGAAGAACAGCCTAGAGTTATCAATCACCTCACAACAATCTTAATCGTATGGTAGCGAAACAAGATGTTGCGGAATCACAAACAATGAGACGAAGATGTTTGTGATTACTTTTTATCTTGCCTATCGGAGATAGAAATCTTAAGCCAATTATTACAATTGTACTCCTATGATATAAACAGCAAGATCAGATCACACAACTACAAGAAAGTAGTATCGGTCTGGCTTCACAATCCCAATGAAGTCTTTAAGTCGTTAACCCGGTTTGAGAAAAGAAAACCAGAGGTTAAAGGAGAATCCACTCTAGCTTACAACTAGTATCACACGTAAGGTGTGGGGATTAGGTTTCCCAGTTGTTAGAGTTCTCCCTTATATAGTATTTCAAATCAGGGTTTGGAATCAATGTTAGCTTAGTAACAAAGCATTCAATATTCACCGTTATATGAAAACATGATTAGATTCAAGCTCATATTTATCAACCGTTAGATCGAAAACATAGCTTGTCATACACAAATGAAATGCACGTTTCTAGGCTCGTGTAACCGTACCCAAACTTGTACATTAGTTGGTTCAACAATAGTTAACCAAATGGTTAGACATATGATCACTTTCATATCAACCATATTCTTCTTCACCATAACTAGTTAAAATGACTCAAATGAACTAGTTAGAGAGTTGTTCAATTTCTTAGATCTTATGTAACTTCACAAGACACAATAAAAGCAAAAACGATTTGATTCACTTGAATCGGTTCATGAACTTTATATCCACGGTTTGCAAAAGCATTCCTTAATCAATATAAAGATGAGTTCAAGAACAATCGTTTTTAGACATAACCTACTCAAGTTCGCGGTCTGGGTTCGCGGATTTAAGTTCTCGGAAAGAGTTTTCAAACTCCAGCAGTTATTATCGGGTCGAGAAGTATCGTCAGTTCGCGGACTGGGTTCATGGATTGAGTTTGCTGAGTGAGTTCTTAAACTCCAGCAAATATTCTCGGGTCGAGAACTTCCGCCAGTTCGCTGACTGAGTTTGCAAACTGTGCAAACTTCCGGTTCTCTTGATCAACAAAGTTCGCAAACTTTGGTTCAAGGAGTAGGACTTATACATATATGTGTTTCCACAACAATTCTTATATCCATCAATGGTTATATAATCTAAACTCTCATTTCAATCATTGAAACATTCTCAGAGAACGTTATATAGTTGTTATTCACAAACCATTTTTCGTCAGAGCAATTTTCAAAGTGATTGAAACATAACATGACTTTCGTCACTAGGTAAAGATGAACTTGGTTAAAACGAAAGCTTACCAACACATATTTCGAGAAATAGATAGGCGAGATAAACTCGGCTCGAAATATCAAATGTGTATAATCTAAGTCTATATAGAAAAACAACTTTTGTCTCAAGATAGGAGATAAATAGACTTTTGAGTGATAGATAAGTTCAAGTCCTCACATATCTTTTAGTCGATGAAGATCCACCGGTTCCTTGGGTAGTCCTTCGTCTTGTATGATGATTCGCCATGGAGTTCTTGAGCTCAACTACACTTTTTGATCACTAACATTGACAAACATGATTGAGATAGCAATGCATGCGAGTTCGACCAAGCAATGCTCTAACAATCTACCACTTTGTCAATTTTAGTGGCAAAACAATTAATGCATATAGAATACAAAAAAAGATAAATACATTTTTGAAGCTCCTATTCCACATGCCTAATCTTCAACATTACTCGAAATCTTCGTCACTTCCAAGTACTCCAATGATCCCAAAGGTTGTAAGTTTAACATCATCGTTGTTGAAAATCCGTAGCTATAACAATGAGAAAACATAATTCTCGATCATTGTTATACAGTGTCATAGTATCATTACATAATATCAAAGTTGAATTATATCATAACTTTGACAACAATACTGTAGTGATATGTATCACTCCCCCTTAGTCAATACTCCATCTCACATGGAAACTACTCCCTCTTACATAATGATCCGAAAACCATATGTATTTGTAGTGTGAACTACATATTAATTCTCCCCTTTTTTTGTTAATAAAATTGACAAAGGTACAAGAACGGAATCCTAATGAAATTTACGAAAGAGACATTTCATGACCAAAATACGCATATATAAACTTGTTCTTTAGATGCAATTATAAAGCCGAAGCTAAATGCATTCATCAAGGAGTTTAAAGATATAAGATAACCCCTATAATATTCTACAGCTGCACTCCCCACAAAGATTTGACAATTAAGCACAAGTTCAATTAAGAACTGTCCCCCATAAAATGTCATTCTCGAAAGAACAACAAGAGCGGCCTTAATTTCAAGAGAAAAGAAGGATTTATTTGGATATAACAAATTACATACAAATATGAATTTGAATCCAAAAGTACTTAATTAAATTAACCAAAATAGAACCTATGATTAATTTAATCGGAAATGTTCAACATAAGTGAACTTATGGAGACTCAAAATTACTCAATTAGATTAATCACAAGAGAACCCATAATTAATCTAATCGGAATACACAACCAAATTAACCACAAAAAGTAATCAATTTAATTGGTCATACTCAACATAAGAGAATCTATGGAGCAATGACTAAGTTAATCATGAGAAAACAATCAACCCAGTCAAAAATGCTCAAACATAAGAAAACTTACGGAGCCATAACTAAATAACCAAGCAAGATGATTAATTTAGTTGATTACTGCTCGACATAAAGTACCTCACGGAACAACAACTAAGCTAAAACAATAACTCAGTCGATAGAGCTCAACATTAGACACTTTATGGAACAACATAGTATATACACAAAAATGTGGATCGGAGATCGACTTAATACCGTGGAATAATCAAGGACTCATTCTATTTTCCATCTCGTATAATGACATATAATAGACATAATCCTTGCAAACAAAAGATTTTAACATATCTTCCATCAAATATTGACATAATAGGCTTAACTTTTGTATTTGTCAAAAGTTCATTCCTTCTTTTATCAATATGTGAATATCGACTTACGAAAGACTTTACTTTTGACAAGGTATGGGACAATCATAGTTCACAGACGTAAACACACATATCCCATAACAATATTTCAATATATTAAACCAAAAAGATTAATACTGCAAAAATCATCTTCCAAACAATTTTTTAGAATTTAAACAAATAAACCTAAAAACATGAAGATGAAAACGTTGGACATAGCTATGTGTAATCACAATCATTGCTATTCCAAACTCTAGTTATTCTTCTAAACAAAACAAGAAAAGAAGATGTACTAGGCAAAATAGAGATTTCTCAAGGCATCTACCGAAAATTCCTTCTCATTATTGAAAAACCCATTGATTATGGGATCATTCAATTCCTCCGAATCTTCAGAAATATCAGTTAAGTCACTGAGTTCTCTTTTTAGATCATGCATAGTGTTCTTGGTTAGAGATAACATTTCTTCATAGTGAGTTATCTTTTCCAAAGAGGAAACAATTTGAGATTTTAAATTATTTCTCTTGTTGATGAAATCTTTCACCATGCCTCAAAAATTATTATCAAAATGACAACCAGATAAGAGACAGTCAGAGGAAGAACCGTCTCCATTATATGTAGCCTTCACTCTCTTCACCCTTGAGCAAGAAGTTCCTTTACACAGATACACGTTATCTGCTTAGACTGCATCCCTGCTTGTGGTGCCTCTAGTTACAGGTGTTAGAGCATTGCTCGGTCGAACTCGCATGTGTTGCTATCTCAAGCATGTTTGTCAATGTTAGTGATCAAAACTATAAGTCTTGATTTCTAGTCTACTACAGCTAATGTCTCGGACTAGGATAGAAAGTGTAGCTGAGCTCAAGAGCTTCATGGCAATCATCATACAAGACGAAGGACTACTCAAGGAACCGGTGGATCTTCATCGACTAAAAGGTATGTGGAGACTTGAACTTATCTATCACTCAAAAGTCTATTTATCTCCTATCTTGAGACAAAAGTCGTTTTGTTGTATAGACTTAGATTATACACATTTGGTATTTCGAGCCGATCTTACCTCGCCTATTTATTCTCGAAATATGTGTTGGTAAAGCTTTCGGTTTAGCCAAGTTCATATTTACCTAGTGATGAAAGTCATGTTATGTTTCAATCACTTTGAAAATTTCTCTGACGAAAAATGGTTTGTGAATAAAAACTATATAACGTCCTCTGAGAATGTTTCAATGATTGAAATGAGAATTTAGATTATATAAGCATTTATGGATATAAGCATTGTTGTGAAAACACATATACGTATAAGTCCTATTCCTTGAACCAATGTCTGCGAACTTTGTTTATCAAGAGAATCGAAATTGTTTGCACAGTTTGCGAACTCGGTTCGCGAACTAGCGGAAGTTCTCATCCGGGAATATCTGCTAGAGTTTGAAAACTCACTCAGCAAGCTCAGTCCGCGAACTCAGTCCGCCAACTGGCGAAGTTCTCAAACCCGAGAATTTCTGCTGGAGTTTGAGAACTCCATCCGAGAACTCCAGTCCGCGAACTTGAGTAGGTTAAATATAGAAAAGATTGTTCTTGAACTCATCTTTATTGTTTAAAGAATGCTTTAGAAAACCGTGGATATAAAGTTCATGAACCGATTCGAGTGAATCAAATCGTTTTTGCTTCGGTTGTGTCTTGTGAAGTTGCATAAGATCTAAGCAATTGAAAAAAATCTCTAACTAGTTCATTTGAGTCATTTGAACTAGTTATGGTGAAGAAGAATACGGTTGATATGAAAGTGATCATATGGCTAACCATTTGGTTAACTATTGTTGAACCAACTAATGTACAAGTTTGGGTACGGTTACATAAGCCGAGGAACATGCATTTCATTTGCGTACGACAAGCTATGTTTTCAATCTAATAGTTGATAAATATTAACTTGAATCTAAATCAGGTTTTCATCTAACGTTGAATATTTAATGCTTTGTTACTAAGCTAACATTGATTGCAAACCCTGATTTGAAAGACTATATAAGGGAGAATTCTAGCAACTGGGAAAACTAATCCCCACACATTGTCTGTGATACTATTTGTGCTAAGCTAGAGTGGATTCTCCTTTAACCTCTGGTTTTCTTTTCTCAAATCGGGTTAACGACTTAAAGACTTCATTGATAATGTGAAGCCAGACTGATACTACTTTTCTTGTAGTTGTGTGATCTGATCTTGTTGTTTCTATCGTACGAGTACAATTGTAATAATTGGCTTGAGATTTCTATCTCCGATAGGCAAGATAAAAAATAATCACAAACATCTTCGTCTCATCGTTTGCGATTCCACAATATTTTTTTTAGTTGCGTCGATTAAGACTATTCTGAGGTGATTGATAATACTAAGCTATTCTTCGGGAATATAAATCTGGATTATCAATTGGTTCATGTTCACCTTGATTTATCAAAATACGGAACAAAACTCATAGGTATGTTCGTGGGAGACGGGTTTATCTATTATCATATACTTTTCTGTGTGATACAGATTTGTTTATTAACGTCTTCGACTTTGGGTCGTAGCAACTCTTAGTTGTGGGTGAGATCAGCTAAGGGAATCAAGTGCGTAGCATCATGCTGGGATCAGAGACGTAGGAGCATAACTGTACCTTGGATCAGTGTGAAATTGGTTGGGGTTCAACTACAGTCCAGACCGAAGTTAGTTTGTAGTATGCTAGTGTCTGTAGTGGCTTAATACAATGTGTGTTCAATATGGACTAGGTCCCGGGGTTTTCCTGCATTTGCGGTTTCCTCGTTAACAAAATTCTGGTGTCTGTGTTATTTCTATTCCGCATTATATTGTTTATCTTTATAATTTAAATATCACAAGTTATGCGTTAGAATCAATCAATTAGAATATCCGACCTTTTCGTTGTTGATTTAAATTGATTGACACTTGGATATTGGTATTTGGTACCATCCAAGTTTATCTCTCTTGTATTTAAATTGAGACTCGCAGTTTGCTTGAGTAAGATTTAAATCGAGAGATATAGAAAAAAAACTCTTTGATATAGTTTTTGTCTAGATTGAATCTGACTGTCTAGTTGATTCTCTAGAAAGTATATCGGAGTTTGTCCATGCAGATTGCTAAGTGAAATATTGGGTGTGGTTGTTAGACCCCCGCTTTTTCAACAGGAGCCATGAAACTGTATTTTTTAGGAAAAAGAAAATCTACAAATAATTTTATAGATAGACTAATGAACGTCCAATCCTTAGAAGAACAAGTCTTTTGAGGTTTAATGATCAAATATTTATATTGTTAGGAGAATATTTTCTTAACAAAAACAAATACAATAATTGAGCCAAAAATACACAAAACCTCATTTTCTCAAGTTAAAGATGAGGATGCGAACGTCTCTGGAACTAGACAGCGACGTTGTGAGCCAAACACTCTCCTTGTTTTCCACATAGTAGTTTACCAAGGTTTCTTGTCTAAACATATTTTCTACCTCTTCTGAATCTGGAAGCACTGGTCTTGTGACCCCAGGTTGATTATCCATATTCATCTTTTGCATGTTCTTTTGCACTTTGGTGATTTTCTTACTGCTCTTTTCGAATCTCCAGCACATGCTCTGAACATGATTTGCATTTCCACAAAACGAACAAATCATGGATCCTTTGTCTTGTCGAAGTGCCTTCTGTTTATCACAACAGTCATCCTTTATTTTTCCATGATTAATAGAAACAATATGGTTGACAGAGCCTGCAGCTTTGCATCTAAATCCTAAACCATGTGTATTTCCAAAGGATTTCTGACCAAATAACATTGCTGAGATTTTTTCAGAGCTTACGGATAATCTTTGTAAATCATCCTTGAGAGTATTAGTCTCTTTTTCCTTTAGAGCAATAGTTCTGGTGAGTTTATCATTAAGACAATCTATCACAAGATCTTTCATCTGGATTGACGATTGTAGTTTCTTCAATGAAGCTTTTAATTGAATATTTTCTTGAAGAACCTCTCTATTCAAGAATTCGAAAATATTTGTGTCAGACTCAACTTCTGAATCAGACTTTGAGTATGTGGATGTTTCTGTCACATGAGATGAGGGTTCATCACATCCATCGGACGAATTCAAATCGTTGACACTTAAAGATTTTTCATTTACAGAATCATTAGCTGCAAAAGCGGACAGAAGATGTTTATCACATCTAACGCTTCTTTGTACAAATACTTTGATCATTTCTGTCATCACCATTTGAGCAACATTCATCATCCCAAGACAAGTTAGAGGTTTCGCTTGTGTCGGAAGCAACATTGAGTGCAAGGGTTTGAACAGAATTTTGATCAAGAATTTTTACCTTTCCAATAGAGGTATTTTTGGAGAGGGTGTTGAGGTTATTTCCTCCATCAATGACATGCTTCTTAGAAACGTATCTATTATCTTCAAATATAGTTTCTAAGATATCCCAGGCATCTTTAGACTTAGTGCAAGTAGACATATAGTGCTGAAGGTCTGGGGTATTGGCCTGTCTGATAGCATTTAATCCGTCAGAGTTTTGCATTGCAGCAAGAGATTCTTCAGGACTATAACTAAAAACATCCTTAGGTATAGATACAACGCCTTATGTATTAACCGGAGGATCATATCCATTAACGACACGTGCCCAAGTTCGAAAATCGTGAGCTTGAAGAAAAGCACTCATGGAAACTTTCCACTCTGGGTAGTTTGAGCGATCGAAGACTGGTGGTACGTTTATTGAGATAGCACCTCTGTCCATATAGTCAGATCGCTACAAACATAGACTTGTAAGGTCTTAAACGTGTTTGCCTACTCTGATACCAATTGAAAAAGCGGGGGTCTAACAACCACACCCAATATTTTGCTTAGCAATCTGTATGGACTAACTCCAATATACTTTATAGAGAATCAACTAGACAGTCAGACTCAATCTAGATAAAAGTATATCAAAGGAGTTAATATTTCTATCTCTCGATTTAATTTATACTCAAGCAAATAGAAATCTGCAAGTCTTTATCAAATACTAGAGAGATAACTTGGATGGTACCAAAGACCAATATCCAAGTGTCAATCAATTTAAATCAACAACAAAAAGGTCGGATATTCTAATTGATTGATTCTAACGCATAACCTGTGATATTTAAATTATAAAGATAACAAATATAACGCGGAATAGAAATAACACAGACACCAGAATTTTGTTAACGAAGAAACCGCAAATGCAGGAAAACCCCGGGACCTAGTCCATATTGAACACACATTGTATTAAGCCACTACTGACACTAGCATACTACAAACTAACCGGTCTGGACTGTAGTTGAACCCCAACCAATCTCACATTGATCCAAGGTACAGTTATGCTCCTACGTCTCTGATCCCAGCAGGATGCTACGCACTTGATTCCCTTAGTTGATCTCACCCACAACTAAGAGTTGCTACGACCCAAAGTCGAAGACTTGAAATAAACAAATCTGTCTCACACAGACAAGTCTATTGAAAGGATAAATCTGTCTCCCCAGATAAACCCAAAGGTTTTTGTTCCGTATTTTGATAAATCAAGGTGAACAGGAACCAATTGATAATCCAGCCTTATATTCCCGAAGAAAGTTGTCTTGAGAAATATGTCAAGGTTGTTTTGTGTTCTTTGTTAAAGGTCTTTTTCTTTTCTTTTAAGAGTTCTCTCGGAATTTCGATCTCGAAATTTTTCATGCAATTGGGCTTCTAAGGGTCTCACATAGGCTTTGACCTAAAAGTACACATACCAAACCCACACAGACTTCACGGTCTCTAAGGTTTATTTGGAATACCTTAAATATTGTGTTCCATAAGATGAAAAGATTCTACTAAATTATTTTAGCGTGTGCACAATGGATAGAAGAAACAAGATTGATGAAGACGTGAAGGGCAAAACTAATGAGTTGATTCCAGTTTCCATAACATGCTTTCATGCTATTGACCATGAAAACAAACTACCAGTTCAGATGTCATCACAGCTGGTAGGAAACCTTCTTCGAGATTTTGAAGTAGTTCGTGAACATCTCGGAGTTACAACAAGGAATCTTGATTTTCTGAAGAAAAAAAAACTGAAGAAGGAAACTGATGAGCTCGTCCATGTTCAATCTCTAGTTGCTGACAGATTTTATAGTATTTTAATCGTGTTTCCAGTTTTGTTGCCTACTATGTCTTCTTTTTGGTTTAGCTGGAAGAATAACTAGTGCATGAATAGCAATGATTGTGACTACAAATAGCTATTATTTTTCATCTTCTTGTTCTTTTTTAGGTTTATTTGGTTTAAATTCTAAAAATATTTGGAGGATGATGTTTTTGCAGTATTAATTTTTATGATTTGATATACTGCAATTTGTTATGGGATGTTGGTGTTTACGTCTGTGAACTATGTTTGTCCTATACTCTGTCAAAAGTAAAGTCGTTCGTGATCGGTATTCACGTACTGGTAAAAGAATGAATAGACTTTTGACAAATACAAAAGTTAAGCCTATATTGTCAAACTTTTGATGGAAGATAGGTTAAAATCTTTTGTTTTCAAGGATTATGTCTATTAATGTCGTTATGCAAATAGTGATTGAAGATAGAATGAATCCTTGTGTATTCTGCAGTATTGATCATCCCTGATCCATATTTTTATGTATTATTGTAAGGCTCCATAATGCATCTTATGTTGAGCACTATACAACCAAGTTGATTTATTAGCTTAGTTGGTGTTCTGTGAGATATGTTATGTCGAGTATATTGAACTAGATTAATCATCTTGTTTGGTTATTTAGCTATTGCTCCGTATGTTTTCTTATGTTGAGCATAATCAATTGAATTGATCACCTATTGTGTTTAATTTGATTGTGTATTCCGATTAAATTAATCATGGGTTTGCTTGTGATTAATTTGATTGAGTTTCTTGGATATGGAAAATCATTCTCATGGTTTTTGGTGTCCAATAAAATCCTTCTTTTCTTTTAAAATTAAGGTCGCTCTTGTTGTTCTTTCGGGAATGACATCAAATTGGGGAGAGTTCTTTTGAACTTGTGCTTAATGGTCATATCTTGAGAGGTGTGTGGCTGTGGAATATTAGAGGGGTTATCTTGTATCTTTAAACTCCTTGATGAATGCATTTAGCTTCGGCTTTATGATTGCATCTAAATTAGTTGGTATGTATTTTTTCCCTTTTGTCATGAAATGGCTCTCTCGGAAATTTCATCATGATCTCGTTCTTGTACCTTTGCCAATTTTATTGACAAAAAGGGGGAGAATTAATATGTAGTTCATACTACAAATACATATGGTTTTCGGATCATTATGTAAGGGGGAGTGGTTTCCATGTGAGATGGAGTATTGACTAAGGGGGAGTGATACATATCACCATAATATTATTGTTGAAGTTGTGATGCAATTGAACTTTGACGCTGTGTAATAATACTATGATACTGTATAACAATGATCGAGAACTATGTTTTCTCATTGTTATAGCTACGGATCTTCAACAACGGTGATGCTAAACTTACAACATTTGGGATCATTGGAGTACTTGGAAGTGACGAAGATTTCGAGGAATGATGAAGATTAGACATGTGGAATAGGAGCTACTAAAGTTTCTTTATCTTTTTTGTATTCCATATATATTGATAGTTTTGTCAGTAAAATTGACAAAGGGGGAGATTATTAGAGCATTGCTCGGTCGAACTCGCATGCGTTGCTATATCAAGCATGTTTGTCAATGTTAGTGATCAAAACTATAAGTCTTGATTTCTAGTTTATTATATCTAAGTCTCGGACTAGGATAGAAAGTGTAGTTGAGCTCAAGAACTCCATGGCAATCATCATACAAGACGAAGGACTACCCAAGGAACCGGTGGATCTTCATCGACTAAAAGGTATGTGGAGACTTGAACTTATCTATCACTCAAAAGTCTATTTATCTCCTATCTTGAGACAAAAGTCGTTTTGCTATATAGACTTAGATTATACACATTTGATATTTCGAGCCGAGTTTATCTCGCCTATCTATTTCTCGAAATATGCGTTGGTAAGCTTTCGTTTTAACCAAGTTCATCTTTACCTAGTGACGAAAGTCATGTTATGTTTCAATCACTTTGAAAATTGCTCTGACAAAAAATGGTTTGTGAATAACAACTATATAACGTTCTCTGAGAATGTTTCAATGATTGAAATGAGAGTTTAGATTATATAACCATTGAAGGATATAAGCATTGTTATGGAAACACATATATGTATAAGTCATATTCCTTGAACCAAAGTTTGCGAACTTTTTTGATCAAGAGAACCGGAAGAATGGCGTGAGCCAAGTCCGCGAACTTCTGAAGTTCTCAAACCCGAGAATTTCTGCTGGAGTTGACAAACTACTTGCGTGAAGCTAAGTCCGCGAACTCAGTCCGCGAACCCAGTCCGCGAACCGGCGAAGTTCTCATACCCTAGAATTTCTGCTGCAGTTTGTAAATTGTGCCCGGTAACTTAAGTCCGCGAACCCAGTATGCGAACTTGAGAAGGTTATATATCTGAAGATGATTTCTGACCTTAAACTTAAAAAGACTAAGGAATGCAATTTGCAAACCGTGGCTATAAAATTTCATGAACCGATTCAAGTGAATCAAATCATCTTTGCTTCAATTGTGTCTTGTGTAGTACATAAGATTTCCTTGCAATTGAACAACTCTCTAACTAGTTCATTTTAAGTCATTTGAACTAGTTATGGTGAAGAAGAACATGGTTGATATGAAATGCTCATATGGCTAACCATTTGGTTAACTATTGTTGAACCAACAAGTGTATACATTTGGGTACGGTTAACAAACCTAGAAGCGTACATTGTCAAGTGTGTGTAACAAGCTAAGTTTTCGATCTAATGGTTGAGAAATATTATCTTGAATCTAAATCAGGTTTATCTAACGGTGAATATTGAATGCTTTGTTACTAAGCTAACATTAAACCCTGATTTGAAAGACTATATAAAGGAGACATCTAGTATTGTGCAAAACTAATCCCCACACCTTACGTGTGATACTAATTTGCGTGCTAGATTCGATTCTCCTTTAACCTTTGGTTTCCTTATTCTAAAACCAGGTTAACGGCTTAAAGAATTCATTGGGATTGTGAAGCCAGACCGATAATACTTTTATCGTAGTTGTGTGATCTGATCTTGCATCTTCTATCGTACGAGTACAATAAGATTGATTGGCTTGAGATTGATATCTCCAATAGGCAAGATATAAAAAGTAGTCACAAACATCTTCTTCTCATTGTTTGTGATTTCACAACATCTTGTTTCGCTACCATACGATTAAGATTGTTGTGAGGTGATTGATAACTCTAGGCTGTTCTTCGGGAATATAAGACTGGATTATCAATTGGTTCTTGTTTACCTTGATTATTATCAAAAGACGGAACAAAACCTTTAGGGTTTATCTGTGGGAGACAGATTGATCCTTTGATAGACTTATCTGTGTGAGACAGATTTGTTTATTGTCAAAGCCTGCGATTTTGGGTCGTAGCAACTCTTAGTTGTGGGTGAGATCAGTTAAAGGAATAAAGTGCGCAGTATCCTGATAGGATCAGAGGCGTGGATCAATGTGAGATTGTTTAGGGCTCAACTACAGTCCAGTCCGAAGTTAGCTTGGAGTGGGCTAGTGTCTGTAGCGGCTTAATACAACGTGTGTTCAATCTGGACTAGGTCCCGGGGTTTTTCTGCATTTGCGGTTTCCTCGTTAACAAAATTTCTGGTGTCTATGTTATTTCAATTTCCGCATTATATTGTTTTATCTTTATAATTGAAATAATACAGGTTGTGCGTTAGATCATCAATTAGAATAATCCAACCTTTGGTTGTTGATTGTCGTTGATTGATCCTTGGATACTGGTCTTTGGTACCATCCAAGTTATTCCTTGTGTTTGATTAAAAGACTCGCTAATTTCTATTAGCTCGAGTAAATCAAAACAAGAGAGAGATATTAACTCCTTGATATACTTTAATCTAGATTAAGTCTGACTGTCTAGTTGATTTTCTAGCAAAGTATATTGGAGTTAGTCCATACAGATTGCTAAGCGAAATATTGGGTGGTGGTGTTGGACCCCGCTTTTTCAAATGCTTATATCCATCAATGGTTATATATTCTAAACTCTCATTTCAATCATTGAAACATTCTCAGAGAACGTTATATAGTTGTTATTCACAAACCATTTTTCGTCAGAGCAATTTTCAAAGTGATTGAAACATAACATGACTTTCGTCACTAGGTAGAGATGAACTTGGTTAAAGCGAAAGCTTACCAACACATATTTCGAAAAATAGATGGGCGAGATAAACTTGGCTCGAAATATCAAATGTGTATAATCTAAGTCTGTATAGCAAAACGACTTTTGTCTCAAGATAGGAGATAAATAGACTTTTGAGTGATAGATAAGTTCAAGTCTCCACGTACCTTTTAGTCGATGAAGATCCACCGGTTCCTTGAGTAGTCCTTCGTCTTGTATGATGATTCTCCATGGAGTTCTTGAGCTCAACTACACTTTCTATCCTAGTCCGAGACCTTAGCTATAGTAGACTGAAAATCAAGACTTATAGTTTTGATCACTAACATTGACAAACATGCTTGAGATAGCAACGCATGCGAGTTCGACCGAGCAATGCTCTAACAATTCAAGATGCTCATGAGGAGTTGATACAATTCAAGAATCCCTTTTTAAGACAAGAATGTTAAATGTTTCCATGCCAAGGAAAATTCCTGTCCTCGGGGAGTTTATACAATTCAAGATGCTCATGGTCAGTGGCATTCAACTAGGGAGGATATTGAAGAAGTTTTGGTTTATAATGTCAGAGGTATTTCATTCAACAACAATTAATCCTCAAATGGATATATCTGTTCTTAACCATATCTTTTCTTGTATTACTTCTCCTGATAATGAACATCTTACTGTTTCTACGGATGATGAAATTAGAGGTATTGTTTATGAAATTCAATCGTGGGTTGCATCTGTCTATCAAGCAGGATTCTATAAGAAGTGTGGAATGTTGTTGGGTCTAATGTTGTTTTCATGGTACATGAATTCTTCTCAACAAGTATTTTGTTACCTCAACTCAATTTAACTTACCAAACTTTAATTACCAAACATAAGTGTGGTCGTACACCCACTGGTTATTGCCCTATCAATTTATGTGATATCAAAAAGTATCTATATATTGATGGTTGTACGGTAGAAACCCCTTGTCTCGAAAATAATTTCGCCTTGGCAAGCAGTTTATGTTCCAGGTCACATTATAAAGGATAATACTATTATTTCACATGAAATGGTTGATTACATGAAGAAAACTAGAGCTCATCCATGGGTTATCGTTGTTAAACTTGATATGGTGAAAGCCTTTGATTGTGCAGAATAGTCATTTCTTATTCATATTATGAAACATTTGGGGTTTAATAATAGTGAACGTTAATTAAATACCCCTAGAATATAAGGACTTCACAAATATCCCTGTCCATTTTATTTAAATACCCCTAAGGGGTACTTTTTAAGTGGATAATGAAAATGAACTAGTACTTCTCATTTTAAGATTAAAGATTTATGTAATTCTCATAACATAAGTTGCGCAGTCTTCTCACCTATTCAGCCAACTGCCTGTTCGGTTCATAATAGTAACCATCAGAGTAAGATCTCAGATGATCCTGACAGTGTTACCAACTCCTATAGAATGACTGTGGATGCTTCACTATTGCCTAACTCTCATATTACAGGTAATGCTTTTATTTTGACCAACCCTTTCAACTCCTTTGTGACTGCAGTAGCAACAACAATATGGGCAAGGAATGTTCTTCATGATGAAACGGTGGCCACCATCTCAACTTTCTAGTGTCTGTAACTCTCTGTTCTGATTCTAAAAAGTAGATGGGTAGATGGTTTGCATGGGTATATAGTGTGCCTTGGCTTGATAGGTCCTACTGTTTCTTACATTAGGAAGGAAGGTTTCTTACATTCATGTTGTCATCTGTCCAGTGTGAAGGTTTCTAACATTCGTGAGTAATAGGCAGCTGATACACTTGCGAGTTTGCTAGATGTGATGTTTGCAGTCTACAATGGTGGTACACTCCACCAGATGTTTTGTTTCAAAAGAAGAAAACAAAAAGAAGCAAAAATTCGGTTTTGCGACCAGAACCCAAACATGGTTAGTAAACAAGATCGGCTTCATTTCCCCCGCAGAAACAAAAACATGGCTCTTCATTTTCCCTACAAAAACAAAAATATGGCTTCCGCGAACTGAGAATACTACGGATTCTTTATTATAGCCTCTTGCATTCTTTCTGTCCACATAAAATTTGGAGCACTGATAACAGTTTCCAACAAGTTGAAGTTCTAGGGTAACCTGGTTGCCACAGAAATACATTGCAGATCTTCAAAATAAAAGAATTAGCCAATTAAAGGTTATGCTATCAGTACCACCACCGACTAAATTAGTCCCATTATTATTTCTTGAAAATCCTGATTTCTCATAACAAATATTTAAAAGAGAAAATCAATTGTGATCATGCTAACTATCACATACTAAAGAGAGGGAAATAAAAGAAGAAAGTAGTCTGAGATTTACTATTTTACAGTGCCTTGTAGATAGATATGACTAAGTACCATTTCCACTTCTTGCCCAGTGTCGATACAGAATCCGAAACAGTTAAAAGACCATGGTTCACCTCAAATCCAGTGAGATCTGGAAACACAGAATACAGGAAGTTTACCTGTTTTGACCCACTACAGCATCTTCTACATTCCTCTATTTGATGTACTGGGAGACCCATTTGAATCCCTCGCCATACCCCATCTTACGAACAATACTACACATGAAGACTTCGAGAGGTCGAACATTTGAGTCAGCAAGATTCACATTTCCTTTGCCTGTGGTGAAATTGGTGAGACCCAAATGATAGCGTAGCTCATCTTCTGAGGCTGCATATGGTATGTCAATCTTGTTTCCCAGCACAAGAAATGGAACAGTGGCTAGAGACTCATCTGAGAGGAGAGCATCCAGCTCTTTTTTGGACTCAGCGAACCTCTCCTTGTCATAAGCATCAACCAAATACACCACTGCATCCACCTGAAACACCAGTCAACAAATCATTAATAGAGTCGGCGTATCAAATACACTAAAGGAATAACAACCAATATAGCACAACATGAAAACCTGAAAAATTTGAGTCAACCAAGCACAAACCAATCCAAAACACAAAGAAACCCAAGACTAGAACGCATACTAGAAGCGGGATCAGGATATCGAGATAATCGGTATGGTATTAATCAATTGATCATGATATTAGAACGTCGACAAAAAGCAAAGGCAAGACGATATTATTCCCATTCAAACACTAAAATCAGACATTTCTAAGCCATTTCATTTCTCGTAACATTCCCAATTTCAGGAACCATCCTTGTAAGTGAGTATAATATAATATTCCAATTTAACAGCGAAGCTTAACAGTTTCACAAGCTATGCATAATATAAGTTGCAAAATCCCCAGCTCTAAGCAGGTAAGCCGGCAAGAGCGATACACAAACAATTAATTCAAGTTGCTCATCCATAAAATAAAATAAAAGAGGAATCCACAATTGCAATTGACCAATTCACATTACAATGCCATTATAACCAACTGTACACGTGCTTGTAGTGCCACCCTGCTCCACGTTTTGGTTGAGCAGTCCTATTTGTGAGACAAATATCCTTCTCCAGGGAGAAACACTATGGTGCATAAAAGATTCATCAATCTTAATACTTTACCTTCTCAAAGCATCATATGACAAGGTCAGCACGTGGCCCCGAGAAGAACATTCAAAAGTTTTGTTGAACAATTTTATTCTTGAGAATGTCATTATAACTACTGGCGAAATTAATAATAGCCCGGGCATCAAATATCCAGACGAGAAACAGCGAAGATAATGTTCAACCAAAAATAAGTCGCCTAAAGAAAAACAAAAAACAATTCCCACATACACCAAGACAACCCATTTACTAGCTAGAAGTGCAATCAAGATAGTATGGAAAGAGAAAAATAAACAAGGGACAGCATCTTTACCTACACACACCCCGTAGACCAGCCTACTTATCATCACTAGCACTACACTATTGTTTACCCTATCTACAGTCTCGCATGTATAGGCAGTAAAGCCAACACCCATCTCATAGTGTTTTACTTAAAAAATGAAAAGAACACTCGTGGTTGACCGTGGCTTTCATGCTAATCTCACAACATTTCCACCTAAAACACTGTATTGGAAAGAGCGACCAGTGACTTTGTCATTAACCCAAATAATATGAAACTGTGCACAGCTCCAGATTTTCATAATTCCAATGCAAGATTGACATACAAAAATTGTTCCAACTACAAATCAATTACTAACAATACCAACAAAAAGTTGACTCAAATCGATAAAATAGAGAGGGATCTGGATATCAGTTACCTTAGCGTAATAATCTTTCCAAACTCTACGAGCGATTAGATGTCCACCCAAATCAAAAGCCTTAAATTTGATTTTTCCAATACTCAATTCCTCTGATGTTGGATACTGTGTTGGTTGATGTTGTACTAATCTCTATAAACAACACCAAAAAAAAAAATCGACAAATTCATAAAACAACATTACCAAATCAAACCCTAGAAATTCACAATAAAAAACGAGAAATCGAACCTCATCTTTCAACATATTGAGTAAAGTAGTTTTTCCAGCATTATCAAGACCTAAGAACAAGATCTTTGCTTCTTTCTGCCATAATCCAAGTGATGCAAGAACTCCATAAAACCAATCAACAATAAACATGATTTTGATTTTGATTCTGATTTATTATTTCTCAATTTTGGAGAGAGAAAATGGGAGTCTTCGAGGATGGAGAGAGAAGAGCGGGGAAAAAAACGTTTTTTGTAATCCGTTTTTGAGGAAGGAGAATCTGAGGGTTATTAATATAGACGTGGATCACCAATAGGAAAACGACAACTAAGGAAGTACGCGTCACTAGAGCTATACAGATCCGTTGATATGGAATCTAAGTGTTTGGATCCATTTTTGTAACGCTAAATGCTTAATAGCCGTTGATTTTATCTTTTGACTATCGTGTTGGATACACGCCGAAACAACCAATAATAGGGAAAATATCGTCTGATCCTTTTTTTCAGATGGCCCATGTCCATAATTATTTAAAAATATAAAACATATAAAAATACCCTTCCGTGTTAATTTTTACTTATTTTTTTGTATCAGTTCATTCGTCAAAATGAATTTCTGTGAATTTCTATTTATTTTTTCAGAAAACATATAAAACAGAGTTCATTCCAGAAATGAACTCCATATAAAAAACTAAAAAAATATAGTTCATTCCAGAAATGAACTCCGTATAAAAAGCTAAAAAAATAGAGTTCATTTCAGAAATGAACTCCATATAAAAAGCTAAAAAGAACAGAGTTCATTCCAGAAATAAACTCCATATAAAAACATAGTTCATTCCAGAAATGAACTCCATATAAAAAGCTAAAAAAACAGAGTTCATTCCAAATATGAACTCCATATAAAAAGCTAAAAAAACAGAGTTCATTCCAGAAATGAACTTCATATAAAAACAGAGTTCATTCCAGAAATGAACTCCATATAAAAACCTAAAAAAAAAAACAGAGTCCATTTCTGGAATGAACTGCAGTAGCATCATCTTCATCATCTTCGTCATCTTCAACATCAACAACAAACATCATCGTCTTTAACAACAGCAGCAGAAAAAAATTCTTCATCATATTCAACAGCCCGTCATCTTCAACAGCAGCAAACAAACACAAACAACAACAGATATTTATCATCAAAAATCAATCACCGTCTTCAAAAGCAATAGATCTCGAAGTCTTCATCGTCTTTAAACAAACATATCTCGTAATCTTCAACTGCATATCTTTAACGTCTTCAACTGCAGATCTTTATCATCAAGCAACAGCCGCAACAAAAAAAACAGCAACACCAAAATATTATCATCTTCATCGTATTAAAATCAAACAAAATCAAGAAATCAAACTCCATTTTTTCCTTTCGTTTCTTGATTTTTTTAGAGAGAATAAGAAGAATGCGACGAAGTTTTCATTGAGGACCTAGGTTTTCTTTAATTGAGAGACGTAAAACCACAGCAGCAGATCTCGAAGTTTTCTCTGTATAAAATCTTCTTCTCAATCTTCAAACAAAACAGCAGCAGGAAAAAAAATCAAATGAGAGAGAAAGTAGATATGAAACTAAGAGAGAGAAAGTGAATCTGAAAAAAATAAATTATTTTCCATTGATTTTTTGCATATATCTGGGTCCCCAAAAAAGGATATTTTTGTCCCTACCAGACCAAAATTACATCATCCATGACGTCATCTCAGAACCAAACCATAATTTTTAGGACCAAATTATAATTTATATTACCAAATAGGACCAAACAGACAATTGACTAGGTCAATTGGACTAGGCTGTCTCTAATATATTATTCCTAGGACCAATTGATATTTCCTACTAATAAGTTCTATCGAACTTTGTCTAGGACCTACGGGCCATTAGTTTTGTATCAAGTAGGGGTGGGACTTGGGTTGGTTAACCCATGCCCAACCCAAACGTTGGGTGGGCATGGGAAACGTACATCAAAATTTTGGGCAAGCTTGGGCATAATTTTTATAAAACCGAATTAAATTTGTGCAAGCATGGGCACAAATATTTCTAACCCAAGCAACCCGCCCAACCCGAAGAACTATGATGTAGCTATGTAAAGAGAAACTTTAGATATTAACTTCACATCTAATAATGAATAAATTATATCTATCTCATTTTTCAATCATTATGTGAAAAAAGCTTATATTATTATAAATAATCTTCGGTTATTTGGAAATTTAAGATAAATGGAGCAATTAAATCTTATTATTACCAAAATTTATTATTAACGTATTAACAAACTCACATGTCTAGTGAAACTTGGGCCAACCCGAGGAATCCGAGGAACATAATTTGTGCGGACTTGAGCAGTACCTTCATGGGTTCCACGGGTTCGATGGGCAATCTGGGTAAGGGATTCCTAGCTCGGGTCTGCTTCGGCCAAGCCTTTTAACTCGCCCTAAGTCCCACCCTAGTATAAAGGTCTACAAAACAGTTTGGTTCTGAGTCCCAGTCTTGGCCAAGCACTATGGTAGGTGTCACACCCGCAAATACATCTTGCAAATTTTTATGCGCAAGTGTAACCCGGAAGCACAGTGGTTATGTGAATCAAGCTTCACCCACATGCACTTCAGCCTTAAAAGTTTGCACCGATACAAATAGCCAACTCTTCAGTTTTACGGAGGAAGTATTTAGCCTTCTTTCTTCTTTTCTTTACTTCAAATGCATCTCATAATGAATCCAAACAATTCCATACATTCACTAGCACAACCATTTAACCAAGAACACTTAAAACATGACACAATCAACTCATTTTATTGCATCAAAGGGAAGATATTCAAAACTTGCCCACCTATGGACTTACACAGACTTGTTCCTCTTGAACCAAGCCTTAGCCTTACAAAAACTCTCGCAATTTGAGTCTCATAATCTCCTATGTAAGCCTGCTGATTTTTCCATGCCTTAGTACTATTTATACAGTAGCTTTACTAGCCAAAACCGTGAACAACTGTTGCACACGCATGGAACAACCATCTGTCCCATGGAGCAGTTTCATAACCGCCAATAATTGTGCTAACTTGGATAGCTTCTCTTTAAACTCGAGCCAACATCCAACACCTGTTCCCAAGCAGTTATCAACACTCACACAGGCTTAAAAACTTGATTTACAACCTTCTATATTGTCTCGCACCTTTGGCATGCTTGTGAAGCAAATAACCAACTCCTAATCGTCACTTAAGCCATATTGCATAACTTTTGTGCTTTACTGAACTTGACCTTGACCCAATGTATGGCAAACATGGCCCTGCGATCTTCTTGGACTAAGCCAATGCACTACCAACATTGTGCTACATTTATCTTTGCCAACTCCTTAGCTCAATATGGTTACTTATGCGTCATATGCTTCACTTAGCCAATTTGCTCGACGATGGCAATGCCTACTCTTGCATTACTAGCTTGCTTGCACTTTTCAAGCTTTGGCCAGCCTTGAAATTATGCATATACCAAATCTTGGCATCATGTAGTTTTGGCCAACTCAATTCCATGGATATGCCTTAATGCCAATATCGCATGTTTCATTTGTCGACTTGGCCTTTCCTTGCCTTTCCCTCAATGAAGTTTCATCGCGTCGTCCAATAAGCTTCATTACTTGGATAATTTCCTTACAGTGTAGCGTCACCTTTGCGCTTCGCTGACCCTGTAGGGTCTTGTTATCTTAACACCTGAAAATCTATGCAGTGTCGCGCCATCTTGGTCGATCACTGACTTGGACGGTTACACTGTAAGGCGCAATCATTGTGCATCACTGACCTGGCTGGTCATAGACTTCCCCCACATAATTTTTTCAACGTCCTCGTTGAACGCGACCTAATATAAACACTATACTTGTCTTAACTTCGCCGCATGCACTTTCAAAACCTCTTCTAAAATTCAGCAAAGTTTGCTGGCCTTTGCAAAATGTCTTAGCCAACTTTCATGCCTTAGCATCAGCATCACTTAGCTTTACTGCTTTGCTATTGATCCCATCTACTTGAGCCAGGCCTTGGCATTGTGCACTATGCTTCAGCTGCTACTCAAATCATGCATCAACACCCAAATGCAAACTTGAAATTCTTCTTAGCCAATTCCCTTGAACTTGGCTTGAATTCCACTTGAATCATTTATACATAAGTGTATGCACAAAATGATTTTTCTTAACTGATCATTATGATCTCTGCCAATAGTCTTTAGCCTCACGACTTTTGCATCTAACTCAGTATGACAAGGACTTATAAATGACTTGGCCTTCGTTTTCAATCAATTTTGTTGGCACATGCCTTGGATTATTATCCTCCATGCCCTCCGTTAAGCATGTCATAAAATGCACATGGGTTTCCTTTACATTAGACATACGAACCTAGCACTTCATGCCTCACAAGTTCTGACTACACAAAATCCATTTAAGAACTCATTTCTCTGAATGTGGCCATTTTGCATACCCAAATCAGAAACATGCAAGTTTGTCTAGCTTAAAGAAAAACTATTGAGTTGCACAGCCCATCCACGCAACTGTGTCTAACTACTATTTGGACATAACATAACTAACCATTTAGTTGTTCGTACGTCATGCCTTCAAAGCCAATATGTCTTCAAATATTCCTTTGAACTGCATTGTTATACTGCCTATAAAGTGTGTGTCTTTCTCTAGGCCATGAGTTCTACCCAACTCATGTTTGTTGTTGGAATGATTTCTTTCTTGCTGCATTGCTTTCACTATCGTTGCCCATCCGCCGTCGTGTTATATTGCAATCCCCAAACGGCAATATAATTTTCGCATCAACTAGGACCCTTTTCCTATCCTTTGCTTATTAGCCTTCATCTTGTCTCTCTATTACACACGTTCGGCTAAGTATGCTATTGCAACACTTCACCATGAACTAGCTTTACATCGTAAATAAAGAGGCAAGACTTTATAAACGAAAACGCCTTCATTCATTACTGTTCTTACATATTAATACCATGTACCATTACGTGATTGATCCACCGATCATTTTGGAAAGCTAAAACTTCATTAACAAAGCAAGTTTCTTACACCAAAGCAAAGTCTATACAAACTTGAAGACTCAAATAAAAGTTTGTACAACAAAACTCTATACACAGAGTTTACAACAACCAACAACTAATGTTAGAGCATAGCTCGGTTGAATCCACCAAGCATTGGTACGTCAAGTTTGGTTGTTATATTTTAGTGAATCAAAACTCATTTTAAGAGTCGCTTGATTATGTACTAGAGTCAACTTCGTATATGTTAGCTTGAAAGTATTAGGATATGAGACTTTACAAGTATTGCGAAGACTTTAAGATGTGAAGAAGCAAAGAGATACAACGATAACATCATCCTTCCATTTGAGGTTAGTGATATTTGAATTGAACGATTTCATTCCTTAACGTATCTTTCAAGTCGTGCATATTGAAAACAAAACTGCGAAGCATGATTGGAACTCTAGATAGACATAGTATTAAGGAATACAATACGAGGTTTATTGCTTAACCATTAAACTTTGTAGATAGGACATCAACATAATCGTTTAAATGCTATTGTGATTATGTATGGGTATGATGTGAGGATTTCATCCTAGGGAACAATCTTTTACATGTGTTCTAAGGAAGTAAATTCATGAACTTGGTTTATGAATTGAAAAGGAAATCGCCAGATGTTATTGGTATTGTTATTCATTGCATATCTTGTGAACAACCAATATGTGTGATTAGTATAATCGTTCATGACTTGTTTGTGTTCTTAATAAAACTATTAACAAAGGCCTGACGTATGTATTGGTATGACTTTTATTAGTGAAATCGATCTTAAGTAATCACCTGAGATGGTATGATCGAGTTTGTGATTTTATGTCTGACCAAATCTGGGTAAAGAGGAACCGACCCTAGTAAGAGGTGCAGTACATCACAAAGGGGAATCGATCCTTGTATGAAGTGCAACAAGTTTATAGCAGAAACGGAAACCGATCCTATGGACATGTGCAACACGTTTTTAGGCAAAGGGGAACCGATCCTATGGACATGTGCAACACATATAAGTTAGATACCATATATATGTGGGGTTTCCATCCTAGTACCTAGTCAACCGAATTTTGGAAATCTAGTGTGACTAAGCACAGTACTCACATGGAGGTAGAACCAAAACTTATTTTGGTGGAACCGTTACACCCATGTTTTGTGATTGAGTGTTCTTAATCAATCACATAGTTCTTGAAAGTCGGATGAGCCAATTCTAAACTTGTTTGGAAGTGTGGAAAATCGGTTTCAAGGTTGTAAGTATGAAAGAGGACTTACAAATTAAGGATGTCGACATACTTTGAACACGTGTTGTGAATGTTAATCTTTAATTGCTCAAAGTTATTCCTTAATAGCTAAGGGAAGAGAATCCCAGGATCGAAACATAAATAAGTTTAGAATCTTTTAATCAAGCTTATTAATTTCATTTTTAGGAAAAATAAGAATTAGTGATGTGCATTTACTAATTAGAGATTTTCCAATAGATCTCGATCATTATTTTTTGACAGAGCATTTCCAGGAATTATGGAAACCGAATTTGTGCTTTAATGAATATCTTGAGAATATTTTTGGTTTTGGAAATTCCTTGGTGTCCAAACTTCCTTGTCTATAAATATTGAAGTTTGAAATTCTAGCAAACTAATCCTTCGTAACAGCAAACTACCTCTTGTTGTGCTGCTACTGTTGAAGCCGCCTATTCGGAAATGAGAGTAACCTAATTAGGAGAAATCTCTTACGGCCGCTCGTTTTAAACTCTTCTTTTGGATTGACAAGTTTTATCATTACCGTTGGTGTGAAACTAGATAATTGTGGTTTATCTTTTGTTTTCGATTGATTTGATTGACTAACGGTGGTTGAACTTTGATTGCACCTGGTTTGTTTATGCTTGAGGATCTTCTCTTCTGATATAATATTCACTCATACTAGTTCAGAGTTTCGACAGGGATCTTTAGAATATTGTTAGTTCTAAAGACGATCTTGTGATAATCCATTGTTAACAGACTCTGTTCTGTGAGTGATTGATCACAAGAGATTCAAGTGATTGTGTGCAGGTGTTTATTGAAGATCTAAGAATATTTGAAGACAAATAAAATATTGAAGATTTCTGATTTGAGGTTCATAATCTTTGGTGTGCACAATACTTGTTTCGGTAAAAAGAGGATCCAACTATAATCGGTTTTATCTTTGTGATAGAATTAGACTGATTAGTTGAGTAGATCGGCTGATAGACGCATTTATGTGTCTATTTTCATCTCTTTTGTGTATTTTGTTAGTACCCATTTTTGCTTATTGTGGTGTTTTTATGTTTGTTTAGGTGTTTTTGGAGAAATACCCCTTGTGTAGAAAGAGTTGCTCAATAAGTAATGTTTTACACCCCGGAGAAATGCACTGAAAGGCACCCCAGAAATGCACCGGAAACGTCCCAAGAAATGTATCGGAGGATCCCAGAAAAATTACTATTTCCACCCAAATTACTATTTGCACCTCAGCACTCTGGATAAGGGGCACCTTCTTCTCAAATTCAAATAAACTTTTTGGCGGGAAAATTGGTTCATCAACTGGCAGATTTTAAATCGACAAAATGAAGGTGTTGTGTTGCGATTCAATGGCTCAAACTTGGTAGGAAGATGTGATATAGCTTAAGGAACACATTGTGGGCATCGGATTTGATCGGAATTGGCTGGAAATCCTGGTTTGAGTCACGAGCTCAAAACAGAGCAACGTGTCCTGTAACACGAGTTTGATTGTGTGTTTGCCATGCATGGAGTGTTTTGGAGGAGTTCGATGACTTTGGAGGCGTGGGGAAGGTTAACTAGAACGTGCAGGATCAAAGTTTACGTGTGTAGAAGCCAAAAATGGAAATTATTGTTAAATATGGGCAGCGAGCATGACGGGATTAATAGGAGATTATACGGTGTTATGGTCGGATATTTTTGTTCTAAAACACTATAAATACAAGTCTAAAGAGTTGAGAAGAGTTGGAGAGTCTGGGGGGGGATAGTTTAAGAGTCGAAAAAAATCAAAAAGAAGAACACGCAGTGAAGAGTTTTTTGCTGGTGTAAACTGAAGAACGCGAAGAACAGACGCGTAGAAGCAGTCGTTTTACCCAAGCGTCTGCGACGCTCAAGTGAGGGACGTATTCAACCAGGAAACGGCACTTCCCTTTTGTCACTGTTCTAACAGCTGTTTGTAACGTTTTTATGCGTTGCAAACAGTGTTGTAAACCATTTTTTCTCCATTTTCTCTTGATTGTAAACAACTTTTGAGTATCAATGAATCATTTTGAGAGGTTTTTCATCATGAGTAGCTAAATCCAATCCCAGGGGTGACGGAAGAAGCCGTTCTTACAAAAGTTATGTGGTAAAATTTATTTAAATTTATTTATGCAACTCTTTTATGATTAATTGCACCGAATAAATATGGAGTAAATGATTTTTATTAATCAATTGTGTTTTCTCTTGATGGAGTATGCTTAGTAAATTGCTTTTGATACTTCATGCTCGCGATTAACAATGGATGTTTTCAAAATCTAATTTAGGCAATGATTAGAATCACAATTCCCTTTGATTGGAGTTATATTGTCTAGAATTGCATGATAAGAATTGTTATTGAATCACATAAATTTTGGTGGATGGTGGAATCCTGACCCCCAGTAAAAATTCTCTCCCATATTTTGTTAATATTGTGCATATAATTTTATTTATTTAAATCTAGAAAAAAGTTACCTTCACAAGTTCGAAAAGAACCCAGTTTTCACCACTATCTACAACAACATTTGAAAATACATCATCGGCATCAACACAATTCTTTGGATTAAGAGTGTTGATTGCAAAATCTTAAAGATTAATTTGGTAATTGAACATAATATAGATCTAAGGACCTGACGAAGAAGTTTATGTTAAGCCTTTATCCGACTAATATTACTTGGTTGAATAGAGTTGATACCAAACAGATTTGTTGTTCTTTTACTGTTTGGAATACGAACCAAAGGAATTGTTCCAAGTACGTGACTTATTCATAAATTGGAGGCGTGGGAATACAGGCGGAACTAGGTAAACTATAGGTTTAGTTGCTTGGTCTCAACTATACGAAGTTAGGTTTAATTTTTTGTAGCGGCTTAATCCTGAGAGTATTCAATTCTGGACAAGGTCCCGGGGTTTTTCTGCATTTTCGGTTTCCTCGTTAACAAAATATTTCTATGTCATTTACCTTTATTTTCCGCATTATAATTGTTTTATTATAATTAAAGTAAATTACACAAAATGTTAATTCCTATTTACTTGATAAGTGATCCCATTGTGTTTGGTTAAGTCCAAACCTTTTTATCAAGTAAACATACTTCGTTGTTGTATTGTCTCGATCTCGTATCCATAGACGATCACACGAAGTGTGAACCGATTAGTTGCATTGTCTCGACTCAGTCCATATACAATCACTTTCGGAGAAAGGACTTATAGGTAGGAAAAGTTTTAGATTAAGGTATATTTGCGTACCCTCGTCTTTTTAATTGGTATCAGAGCAGGCAAACACGAAAAGATCTAACAATTTGTGTTTGGTGCGATCCAACCTATAAGAAATTGAATCTATGTCCGATTCAGTTAACGTTATGCAAGAGTTTGAATACTCAAAAGTTGAAGATGTTACTACTTCGTTGACTCATGATCCAGGAGTTATGAAAACATCTATGTCTATTTGTGATGAAAGAGAAGATGCTGATAAAGAGTTGGTAAAACTCTTAAAGCCTATATAATCTCTGTATTCTAAAGTACTAATATTAAATATAGAGTCAAATCTTCTTAAAAAGGAGATCAGAGTAAGAGACATTCAACTGAATTGTCTAGCCAAAGAGAAAATGAATCTCACTGTCAAACTAGAAGCTCTTGGTAAATATCTAACATTAGATAGAGAGACACGTCATATGATTCTAACTAATGATGTTGTTGTGATTTCTTCTGATAATGAGGAAACTAAAAGTCCTTGCTCGACTTTTACAGACTGTGATAAAATCGGTCTAATCACATATAAAACAGATCAGTATGATGGTAGTTTTCCTAACTACCATCAAGTTAGAAGAGGATGGGAAACCAACTTCTAGATCTACTAATGATCAATCGAAATCTTGTCCAAAGGAAACTTTGAACCGATTATGTGATGGTGGTCTTAAGGAATACAATTTTCAGTCACTTGACAGGAAACTTATACTTCTTCAACATACAGTGGTAAATTTTTTGAAGGAAGTTTCTTGTCTTAGAAAACTTAAAGATCATTCCTCGGTAGAAAGACAGATTATACCACATCTCGATAAGATCAACTCAAAAGATACAAAGGAAAGAGTTGATAATCGCTTATGGAAAAAGGTTCCTCCACACCCATATCGAAAGAATTCTAGTTTTGATGAAGAACGACTCCAGGAGAAAGGGAAAGAGAGAATCTCTACCAAAAGAAACAATCAGGAGTTTTCGATAATTGTTTCAGACAATCACACTGATGTGGATAATAAGGAAGTCCTTAGAATGAGAAAATCTTATGAAAATCTCATTAAAAGAATTAAGAGAGATTTATCTATCTCTGAAAATTCTCACATTAGTACAATTTCTCCACATGATCATATCTCTAGAGTTAGAAAAGATCATTGTCTTGGGAGAAATTATTTTGGGCAGAAATTCCCGAAAAGAAACATGAACTATGTTTCTGATATTCACTGTAAGCTGGAAAAATCTTACTCCGATGCAACTTAGTTGTATCAAAATTGTGCATTCTCATCCTTTTTAGTGCTCATAATCTTGGATGGGAAAGGCACAATAAAACAGGAGCACATCTGTTTTGTGTAGTTGTTTATCAGAAAAATTATGTGACACTTTATGGATAGCTTGGAATCCATGGATGTCAGAAAAACTGTTCATGTTTAACATGATCTTCCAAAAAGAGGTTTTATTTAGAATTTTCGAATTTTAATAAACCTTCCAACTTGAGAAGTTCGGACTAAGTTTAATATTTTCGGATTCTCCTGAGATCTTTTGGTCCGAAAGTTGTCTCTTCTAAAAGAGAAACTATCTCTTGCATGTATTCTGAAACCCTGATCAATCCTTTATATTTATACATAACCAAGGATGCCTCCAATAACTCACAGTGTCTCAAAGGCTAATCAGGAGGAAGCTTAAAAGGTTAAGGATTGTCAAGGAATCAATACAGAAAGGAAGAAGAAAAGGATCATGTCTGATTATGATTCTGATAGTTCAGTTGGATCACAAGATGAGTCATGTCTGTTGGATTACAACAAACAAGATCCAACCAAAACCAAGTGGATTCGTTCTGATAGTATGTCTCAATATATCCAAGGTTTTGATGAACTAGAAACCAATCTTGTTATGACTGTTCGACATCAAGACTGGGTAAAAGAAAAGATTGAAGGAACAAGAGGAGTTCCTGCTGAACTCAAAGTTCTAATTGAGGAACTTGAGAAACAAGAAGTGGTTGCTGACAAGTCTCTTGAGACACGCTTTAAGAGTTTGAACACTGAAGAAACCTCAATGAACAACAAGAGCACCACTAGAGATTAAGTTATATGTTGTAACACTTAATCTAATAAAATAGACATCAATTTTTGATTTCTTTCAATGATTGTATTAAGTCTATTATGAATAAAACTATCTAGAAATTATGAATAAAATTATTGTGATAGTTTTCGGTTTACATAGCCTGTGCTTGAATGTTTTATCTTATTGCTATGTATGTTTATGGGATGTTTGATTTCGGTTTTCTAACTTTTATATTCAATCTCATAATGTTGTGAACCCTTGTGGTTTTGGTGACTTTTTGATTAAGCAGGATTAAGTCTAGCCCATGTTGGTAGGCATTATCAAAGAATCATGAGGGGTTCTGGTAGAAACAATATGTGAAAAAGTCACATTATGTTGAATCGGTTTTGGTTTAGCATAAAAGCATATGTGTTTCGAAGGTTTTCAACTTTTGCTTGCAATTGTTAAAACCAATTTTTAACCTTTCTATGGTAAAGGTTGGTTGTTGTTATTCTTTTGTTTTGCATAAGGATGACAACATGATGATATTTCGATATCAATTCTCCCTGGACGAAGATGCAAACATATTGGAGAAGTGGATGCGAAATTTGAGGTAACAATCTTGTTAGTTAAATGTATTCCTGTTTAAGAAAAGCCTGAGTTTATTTCATATATATTTATTGCTTTTGCTTAACAAAATTTCGGTACAATTGATGTTTATTCCATTATGTGTGTACGGATGTTTGTGTGATTCAATTGGTTCCGGTTAAGAAAAACTATTGTTATCTTGCTTTATTGTGTGGTATTTTTTGTTTAGGCTTACAAAATTTCGGTGCAATTGCGGTGCTTTAATGTCTATGTTGTTTCAATTACTTCCGATTGAGGTGAACAATTATGCAAGTTGATTTATTCGGTTTGTATGAATTATTTATGGCTTAACGAAAGAAAAGGTTTACGGGATGAGTTGTTTAGTCCAATTCGATTCCGCATAAGAGAAACTAAGTTAATTCTGATCTTAGTTAGACTTATCAAAGTGAGGTTTCCGGTCTAATCGAATGCCTTAACAAGAAATGCTAGTTAACTAACCTAGTACTTGTCTTGTTTAAAATTGAAAGGTCTAAGTTTATGGGTAATTAGAACCTGATGAGAAAAATAGAGCTATCTTTATTTTGGTCTTATCGAATAAGCGATTGTTTTTGTACGATCGATTTAGCAAAGGAACTAAGGTGCTTATTTTATTTTTGGTTTTCTAAACTAAAATGGGAAAAAAATTCGGACATTTGTTTCCTTGGTAACATATCAAAATAAAACTACTTGTAGTTTCGGTTTTTGATATTGGTTATCAAAAAATGGTGTGTGGAACCCTCGTGCTTAACTCTATAGGTTGCAAGTCTATTTAAAGATTTGTAAAATTCTTTTCGGTTTTTCCTTTATTTTTTAGTTTCTTTGTCATTTTGTGACAAAAAGGGGGGTAAATATATGGAGTAAACAAGTGATACTGGCATTGATTTTATATTGATTGGTATCACAGAGGAAAAGAACATTGGTGCTTAAACGTTTATCTAAACGAAAGAGTGAAAGCATAGACTAAAGGGGAGTAACGTATCATAATTGGTATAACAAAAACGTGCGGACTGAAAATCTACCTATCTCACCTTTAGGGGGAGTATTGGCTTTGTTATTATAATGTGAACAACGACATTTTTAAGGATTGAATGTATGCAGATTATTGTGTTGTTGAATTCGGGAATCAAGTGTATGTGTAATGAATTCTTGTAATTTGTTTATCCATGTGATGTAAGAATTTTATCACTAAAATTGACAAAGGGGAGATTGTTAGAGCATAGATCGGTTGAACCCACTAAGCATTGGTATGTAAAGTTTGGTTGTCATATTTTAGTGAATCAAAACGGAAAAAGCGGTATAATAACCACACCCAATATTTCAATTAGCAATTTGTATGGACTAACTACAATATACTTTCAAGAGAATCAACTAGACTCAATCTTACTAAAGTATATCAAAGAGTTCTGATATCTCTATTTCTCGATTCAATTCTTACTCAAGCAAATATAAATCTGCGAGTCTAATTGAATACAAGAGAAATCACTTGAACGGTACCAAAGACCAATGTTCGAGTGTTAATCAATGTAAATCAACAACCAAAGATTGGATATTATAATTGATTGATCTTAACGCACAACCTGTGATATTTCAATTATATAACAAAATATAATGCGGAAAAAATATAACAACAAACACCAGAATTTTGTTAACGAGGAAACCACAAATGCAGAAAAACCTCGGGACCTAGTCCAGATTGAACACACACTATATTAAGCCGTCTATACTACAAACTAACTTCGGTCTGGACTGTAGTTGAACCCCAATCAATCTCACACTGATCCAAGGTACAGTTGCGCTCCTTACGTCTCTGATCCCAGCAGGATACTACGCACTTGATTCCCTTAGCTGATCTCACCCACAACTAAGAGTTGCACGACCGATATGAGCATTTGTTGGTTCAACAGTAGTTCACCAAATGGTTACCATATGAGCACTTTCATATCAACCATATTCTTCTTCACCATAACTAGTTCAAATGAAATGAACTAGTTAGAGAGTTGTTCAATTGTATAAATCTTATATAACTATACAAGACACAATCGAAGCAAAAACGATTTGATTCACTCGAATCGATTCATGAACTTTATAGCCACGGTTTGCAATTTGCATTCATTAGTTAATATAAATATAAGTTCACAAATAATTGTCTTTAGATATAACCAACTCAAGTACGCGGACTTAGTTCGCGGACTTAAGTTCCCGGAAGGAGTTCACAAACTCGAGCATATATTCTCGGGATGAGAACCTACGCCAGTTCGCGGACTAGGTTCGCGGATTGAGTTCACAACTCTTGTTCCGGTTTTCCTGATCAACAAAGTACGCATACTTTGGTTCAAGAAATAAGGACTTATACATATATGTGTTGCCACACAATGCTTATATCAAACAATGGTTATATAATCTAAACTCTCATCTCAATCATTGAAACATTCTTAGAGGACGTTATATAGTTGTTATTCACAAACCATTTTTCGTCAAAGCCATTTTCAAAGTGATTGAAACATAACATGACTTTCGTCACTAGGTAAAGATGAACTTGGCCAGAGCGAAAATCTTACCAACACATATTTCGAGAAAAAGATAAGCGAGATAAACTCGACTCGAAATAGCAAATGTGTATAATCAAAGTCTATATAGCAAAACGACTTTTTTCTCAAGATAGGAGATAGAATAGATAGACTTTTGAGTGATAGATAAGTTCAAGTCTCCACATACCTTTTAGTCGATGAAGTTCCACCAGTTCCTTGAATAGTTCTTCGTCTTGTATGATGATCGTCGTGGAGTTCTTGAGCTCAACTACACTTTTTATCCTAGTTCGAGACTTAGCTATAGTAGACTAGAAATCAAGACTTATAGTTTTGATTACCAACATTGAAAAACATGCTTGAGATAGCAACGCATGCGAGTTCGACCGAGCAGTGCTTTAACAATCTCCTTTTTTGTCAATTTTAGTGACAAAACTATCAATACATATGGAATACAAAAATAAATGAATAAACTTTTGTAGGTCCTATTCCACATGCCTAATCTTCAACATTACTCGAAATCTTCGTCACTTCCAAGTACTCCAATGATCCCAAAGGTTGTAAGTTCAGCATCATTGTTAGTGAAAATCCGTAGCTATAACAATGAAAAAACAAGTATTCTCAATCATTGTTATACAGTGTCATAGTATCATTATGCAGCATCAAAATTCAATTGTATCAAAACTTCGACAACAATACTATGGTGATATGTATCGCTCCCCCTTAGTCAATACTCCATCTCACATGGAAACCACTCCCCCTTACATAATGATACGAAAACCATGTGTATTTGTAGTGTGAACTACATATTAATTCTCCCCCTTTTTGTCAATAAAATTGGTAAAGGTACGAAAAAGGGATCCTAATGAAAATTCCAAAAGAGACATTTCATGACCAAAAGAAAGAACATATCAACTTGTTTAAATGAAATCATAAAGCCGAAGCTAAATGCTTTCATCAAGGAGTTTATAAATATACAAGATAAACCCTATAATATTCCACAGTCGCATTCCCCACAAAGATTTGGCAATTAAGCCCAAGTTCAATTAAGAACTCTCCCCAATAAAATGTCATTCCCGAAAGAACTACAAGAGCGACCTCAATTTCAAAAAAAAATAAGGATTTCTTTGGACATAACAAATCACATACGAATATGAATTTGAATCCAAAAATACTCAATTAGATTAATCACAAGAAAACTCATAATTAATCTAATCGGAAATATACAACCAAATTCATGCTCGACATAAGAGAACTTACGGAGCCTCGCAATATATACATAAAATTATGGAACATGGAAGATCAATACTGCGGAATATACAAGGATTCATTCTATTTTCCATCACTATTCGCACAATGACATACAATAGACATAATCCTTGTCAACAACAGATTTTAACCTATCTTCCATCAATAAATGACATAATAGGCTTAACTTTTGTATTTGTCAAAAGTTCATTCATTCTTTTATCAATACGTGCATATCGTCATACGAAAGACTTAATTTTTGACAAGGTATGGGACAATCACAGTTCACGGACGCAAACACACATATCCCATAACAAATTGCAATATATTAAACCATAAATATTAATACTGCAAAAATCATCTTCCAAACAATTTTAGAATTTAAACAAATAAACCTAAAAACATGAAGATGAAAACGTTGGACATAGCTATGTGTAATCACAATAGTGGCTATTCCAAATTCTAGTTATTCTTCTAAACAAAACAAGAAAATAGAAGATTTACTAGATGTTAAGACCTTTGAAGAATTCTTTACCGTCCCCGAACTCCTTGTCGTCAACAACCATTGGGACATAAGGTTCATGAAGATAGGAGTTAATATCAATAAACCTTCTTGACTGATGTCGAACCAGGGCCTTCTGAATCTCAAGAGTCTTAAACACAAAAGCCTTTATTTGTTGAATATCCTTTTGCATCTCCTTCAACACTTCAAGAACATCACAAAACTTATGAGAATTTGAAGGAACAGCTTTAGACTTCCTCACATTCCTTCTTTTTCTTTTCAATGTCGGAGCTAATAGAGATTTATTTTTTTCCTTCATGATTGATGGCTTGACAATCATATTAACATCTTTTCTATCAGAAGACATGATGCTTGGAGTATCCATAAATGTATGGGTATGTGACAGGAAATTAAAATTTAAACTCAACAAGTAGTCTTGAGGTAAAAAGAGGTTCCAGGTAAGGAAAAAGGAATGTTGGGTTACGCAACCTTTTAACCGGTTCGTGCACGCACAACTTTGAACCCTAGAGAGAGTAGAATTGTTGAGAATAACCCTCCTTTATTGATAGACACAAAACTAAGAAAAGAAGAGAAACAAACTTTTCTTAAAGCCTGAGAGGTACACAATCTTGTCTCTTTTGATCAGGCACATGAGACAGGATTTACCAATCAACACAATCAAGTTGTGTTGCGGTGAACAACAATTTGTCCACCATTTTCCTCTTGAGAGGAATCCAAAGACTTCTGTCTATCAAAACGATTTGACGATACTTTCTTCTCTAATGGTCTTGTTTTATCCTTGGAAACTAACTTCTTAGACGAAGATAAAATCTTACACACCTCAGCGGTCTTCTGAGCAAGTTTAAGCTTATTTGATAATAGATTTGCTCTTCGTTGAAGTTTGTTGACATGCCTCAATTGGTGTTTGTAATTGTAACACTTTGATAGTTCTTGACCCTTTAGAGAACAATATGAGCACGTCAATTTTGGATATAAATCAGGCATCTGAGACGTGCAAGTTGCTAGACACGCAGTGGAACCTGGAACATCACATACAAAGTATCCAAGAAAATGGTCAATTTTTTCTTCCAGATTGGTTGAGTTTTTTTCTGAAAGAATATGAAGATTGATGTATGTATTGACCAAGAAGCGCAAAACTTGATTTCTCGTCTTCATTAGAATCATAGCTGTCAGACGTTTCATCAAGAGTTGCAGCAAGACCTTTGTTCCCAGTATATTTCTTCCGATTTGGACACTCATTTTAAAAATGACCAAAACCTTTACACTTAAAGCACCGAGGCATATCCTCGTCATCAGTTTCATCTGTGTCCCTGTTTTTAGGAGGAATACGATTATGAGGTTTAACTGGTGACTTAGGTTTGTCTCTTGAAAACCGTTTACTTCTCTTTAATGGAAGATCTCTAAACTGTCTTGTGATCATAGAGACTGATTTGTCAATATATTCATCTAATGAATCAGTCTCAGATAGATCATCCTCAGAGACATAAACACTTTTACTTTTGTCAAGTAATTTAGTTTTGTTTTGTGCTTTGAAAGCAACATCCTTTCTTATTTTGGATGTGTGCTCATGATCAAAGATCTTTAGCTTTCCAACCAACGTATTTCTGGAAAGAGCATCAAGGTTATTTCCTTCAACGATGGCATGCTTATTAGAATCGTATCTAGATGGCAGTGATCTGAGAATTTCATCATAATGTCCTTTTCAGGAATAGTCTTACCCAATGTAAAAGATGCATTAACAATTTCAGACACTTTATGATTAAACTCATCAAACGAATCTTCATCTGCCATACGAAGGTTTTACAAATAGGAATTAAGGTTCTGAAGCCTGGATTCCTTTTCACTGGTATTACCTTCGAATACGGTTTCTAATATATCCCAAGCATCTTTACACCTAGTGCACTTAGTCACGTGGTGCTGAAGATCTGGGGTAATGGCATGTATGATGGCATTCAAACCGCCAGAGTTTTGATTTGCAACAAGTATCTCGGCAGGACTGTTTCACCAATGTCCTTAGGAACGTTCACATTTCCTACTCCCACAACGGGAGCATCATAGCCATTAACTACATATACCCATGATTGAAGATCACGTGCTTGAAAAAAAGCTCGCATAACAATTTTCCACCATAAGTAATTAGAGCCATCAAAGACTGGTGGTACGTTAATAGAGATAACACCTCTGTCCATAAAGTCAGATCGCTACAAACACAAACTTGTAAGGTCTTTAACGTGTTTGCCTGCTCTGATACCAATTGAAAAAGCGGGGTTACAACAACCACACCCAATATTTCGATTAGCAATCTATATGGACTAACTCCAATATACTTTCAAGAGAATCAACTAATCTCAATCTTAATAAAGTATATCAAAGAGTTCTAATATATCTGTTTCTCGATTCAATTCTTACTCAAGCAAATAGAAATTTGCGAGTCTAATTGGATACAAGAGAAATCACTTGAACGGTACCAAAGACCAATGTTCAAGTGTCAATCAATGTAAATCAACAATCAAAGGTTGGATATTCTAATTGATTTATCTTAACGCACAACCTGTGATATTTCAATTATATAACAAAATATAATGCGGAAAAGAAATAACACAGACACCAGAATTTTGTTAACGAGGAAACCGCAAATGCAGAAAAACCCCAGGACCCAGTCCATATTGAACACACACTGTATTAAGCCGCAACATACACTAGCGTACTACAAACTAACATCGGTATGGACTGTAGTTGAACCCCAATCAATCTCACACTGATCCATGGTACAATTATGATCCTACGTCTCTGATCCCAGCAAGATACTACGTACTTGATTCCCTTAGCTGATCTCACCCACAACTAAGAGTTGCTACGACCCAAAGTCGAAGACTTTAATAAACAAATCTGTATCACACAGAAAAGTCTATGGTAATAGATAAATCCGTCTCCCACTAATATACCTACGAGTTTTGTTCCGTCTTTTGATAAATCAAGGTGAACAGGAACCAATTGATAATCCGGACTAATATTCCCGAAGAACAACCTAGTATTATCAACCGCCTCACAATAGTCTTAATCGACGCAGCGAAAAAAGATATTGTGGAATCACAAACGATGAGACGAAGATGTTTGTGATTACTTTTTATCTTGCCTATCGGAGATAGAAATCTCAAGCCAATTATTACAATTGTACTCGTACGATAGAAACACCAAGATCTGATCACACAACTACGATAAAGTAGTATCGGCCTGGCTTCACAATCTCAGTGAAGTCTTTAAGTCGCTAACCTGATTTAAAAGAAGAAACCAAAGGTTAAAGGATAATCAACTCTATCTTAGCACAACTAGTATCACACAGAATGTGTGGGGATTAGGTTTCCCAGTTGCTAGAGTTCTCCCTTATATAGTCTTTCAAATCAGGGTTTGCAATCAATGTTATCTTAGTAACAAAGCATTCAATATTCACCGTTAGATGAAAACCTGATTAGATTCAAGCTAATATTTTTCAACCGTTGGATCGAAAACTTAGCTTGTTACAGACAAATGAAATGCACGATTTTAGGTTTGTGTAACCGTACCCAAACATGTACATTTGTTGGTTCAACAGTAGTTAACCAAATGGTTAGCCATATGAGCACTTTCATATCAACCATATTCTTCTTCACCATAACTAGTTCAAATGACTCAAATGAACTAGTTAGAAAGTTGTTCAATTGTATAAATATTATATAACTATATAAGACACAATCGAAGCAAAAACGATTTGATTCACTCGAATTGATTCATGAACTTTATATCCACGGTTTGCAATTTGCATTCCTTAGTTATTATAAATATAAGTTCACAGATAATCGTATTTAGATATAACCAACTCAAGTACGCGAACTTAAGTTCCCGGAAGGAGTTCACAAACTCCAGCAGATATTCTCGGGACGAGAACCTACGTCAGTTCACGGACTGGGTTCGCGGACTGAGTTCACAGCTCTTGTTCCGGTTTTCCCGATCAACAAAGTACGCATACTTTGGTTCAAGAAATAAGGACTTATACATATATGTGTTGCCACATAATGCTTATATCCAACAATGGTTATATAATCTAAACTCTCATTTCAATCATTGAAACATTCTTAGAGGACGTTATATAGTTGTTATTCACAAACCATTTTTCGTCAAAGCCATTTTCAAAGTGATTGAAACATAATATGACTTTCGTCACTAGGTAAAGATGAACTTGGCCAAAGCGAAAGCTTATCAACACATATTTCGAGAAAAAGATAAGCGAGATAAACTCGGCTCGAAATAGCAAATGTGTATAATCAAAGTCTATATATCAAAATGACTTTTGTCTCAAGATAGGAGATAGAGTAGATAAACTTTTGAGTGATAGATAAGTTCAAGTCTCCACATACCTTTTAGTCGATGAAGTTCCACCAGTTTCTTAAATAGTTCTTCGTCTTGTATGATGATCGCCATGGAGTTCTTGATCTCAACTACACTTTCTATCCTAGTCCGAGACTTAGCTATAGTAGACTAGAAATCAACACTTATAGTTTTGATCACTAACATTGACAAACATGCTTGAGATAGCAACACATGCGAGTTCAACCAAGCAGTGCTCTAACAAAAACTCATGTTAAGAATCGCTTGATTATGTACTAGAGTCAACTTCGTATAGGTTTGCTTGAAAGTGTTAGTATATGAGACTTTACAAGTATTGTGAAGACTTTAAGATGTGAAGAAACAAGGAGCTACAACCACAACATCATCCTTCCACTTGACGTTAGTGATATTTGACTTGAACTGTTTCATTCCCTAACGTATCTTTCAAGTCGTGCATATTGAAAACAAAACTGCGAAGCATGATTGACCTCTAGATAGACAAAGTATTAAGGAATACAATACGAGGTTTATTACTTAACCATTAAACTTTGTAGATAAGACATCAACATAATTGTTTAAATGCTATTGTGATTAGGTATGGGTATCAGGTGAGGATTTCATCCTAGGGAAAAATGTTTTACATGTGTTCTAAGGAAGTAAATTCATGAACTTGGTTTGTGAATCGAAAAGGAAATGGCCAGGTGTTATTGGTATTGTTATTCATTGCATATCTTGTGAACAACCAATATGTGTGATTAGTATAACTGTTCATGACTTGTTTGTGTTCTTGGTAAAACTATTCACAAAGGCCCGACTTATGTATTTGTATGACTTTTATTAGTGAAATCGATCTTAAGTAATCACCTGAGATGGTATGATCGAGTTTGTGATTTTCTGTCTGACCAAATCTGGGTAAAGGGGAACCGATCCTAGCAAGAGGTGCAGTACATCACAAAGGGGAATCGATCCTTGTATGAGGTGCAACAAGTTTATAGAAGAAAGGGGACTCGATCCTATGGACATGTGCAACACATTTTTAGGCAAAGGGGAACCAATCCTATGGACATGTGCAACACATATAAGTTAGATACCATATATATGTGAGGAACCGATCCTGGTACCTAGTCAACCAAATTTTGGAAAGCTAGTGTGACTAAGCACAATACTCGCATGGAGGTAGAACCGAAACTTGTTTTGGTAGAACCGTTACACCCATGTGTTTGTGATTGAGTGTTCTCAATCAATCAGATAGTTCTTTAAAGTCAGATGAACCAATTCTAAACTTGTTTGGAAGTGTGGCAAATCGGTTTCAAGGTTGTAAGTATGGAATAGGACTTACAAAGTAAGGATGTCGACATAATTTGAACACGTGTTGTAAATGTTAATCTTTAATTGTTCAAAGTTATTCCTTAATAGCTAAGGGAAGAGAATCCCAGGATCGAAACATAAATAAGTTAAGAATCTTTTAATTAAGGTTATTAATTTCATTTTTATGAAAATAAGAATTAGTAATGTGCATTTACTAATTAGAGATTTTCCAAGAGATTTCGATCATTATTTTTGGACAGAGCATTTCCAGGAATTATGGAAACCGAATTTGTGCTTTAATGAATATTTTGAGAATATTTTCGGTTTTAGAAATTCCTTGGTGTCCAAACTTCCTTGTCTATAAATATTGAAATTTACAATTCTAGCAAACTAATCCTTCGTAACAACAAACTACCTCTTGTTGTGCTGCTATTGGTGAAGCCGCCTCTTCGGAGAGGAGAGTAACCTAATTAGGAGAAATCTCTTACGACCGCTCGTTTTAAAGGCTTATTTGGGATTGAGAAGATCTATTAGTATTGTTGGTGGGAAATTAGATAATTACGGTTTATCTTTTGTTTTCGATTGATTTAATTGACTAACGGTGGTTGAACATTGATTGCAACTAGTTTGTTTATGCTTAAGGATCTTCTCTTATGGTATAATATTCACTCAAACTAGTTCAGAGTTTCGACGGGGATCTTTAGACTATTGTTAGTTCTAAAGACGATCTTTTGATAATCCATTGTTAACAGACTCCGTTCTGTGCGTGATTGATCACAAGAGATTCAAGTGATTGTGTGCAGGTGTTTATTGAAGATCTAAGAAGATATTGAAGATTTCTGATTTGAGGTTCATAATCTTTGGTGTGCACAATACTTGTTTCATTAAAAAAAGTATCCAACTATAGTCGGTTTTATCTTTGTGATAGAATTAGATTGATTAGTTGAGTAGATCGCATCATCACAATTCTTTGGATTAAGAGTGTTGATCTTAACGATTACTTTGGTAATTGAACATAACCTAGATCTAAGGACCTGACGAAGGAGTTTATGTTAACATAAACAGAAGAGCCTTTATCCGACTCATATCACTTGGTTGAAGAGAGTTGATACCAAACAGATTTGTTGTTCCTTTACTATTTGGAATACAAACCAAAGGAATTGTTCCAAGTACGTGACTTATTCATAAGTTGGAGGCGTGGCAATACAGACGAAACTAGGTAAACTATAGGTTTAGTTGCTTGGTCTCAACTATACGAAGTTAGGTTTAATTTTTTGTAGCGGCTTAATCCTGAGAGTATTCAATTCTGGACAAGGTCTCGGGGTTTTTCTGCATTTGCGGTTTCCTCGTTAACAAAATATTACTGTGTCATTTACTTTAATTTTACCCATTATAATTGTTTTATTATAATTAAAGTAAATTACACAAAACTTTAATTTTTATTTACTTGATAAGTGATCCCATTGTGTTTGGTTAAGTCCGAACCTTTTTATCAAGTAAGCATACTTCGTTGTTGTATTGTCTCAATCTCGTATCCATAGACAATTACACGAAGTGTGAACCGATTAGTTGCATTGTCTCGACTCAGTCCATAGATAATCACTTTCGGAGAAAGGGCTTATAAGTAGGACAAGTTTTAGATTGAGGTATATTTGGGTATCCTCGTCTTTCAACTAAAGCTACATAAGAACATATTCAGAAAACAACATGTTCTCTGTACGTAGTGTTTCCAATGGAGACAACAACACTTTCTCTTGTTCTAGCTTAGTCTCTTCATTTGCCGAAGTGAGCGACAACTTCGCTACGCGGTCTCTTCCTTGAACCTTCACTTCGGCTTTCACGAGTCTCGCTGGAATGACTCCCATAGTTACCCCAACTGATGCATTGCCTTGAGTGGAAAGCTTCTAGCGAAGTGTAAGTCTTTGAAAATGAAACATCCCCTATACTTTCGGACTGAAGAGAATAGTTCATATTCCTTTGGCTCATGCTTGCACTTGCTGCCTACAGATTTTTCATTTGCTTTGGCATTTCCTTCAAAACTTTGCACATCTTCAGTTTGCGTGCAATTGGTAAGATCTCTTATCGGTTGAATATCCATACGGATACTCTGAATTTGCGCTTCTTGAGTTCATCAATAACTAAGGAACTCGCGCTAGACAGAAATTGGAACATCTGATCTTCTTCATTCATGCCACGCACTTCTTGCACCAATGCAAGGAAGTTTTCAGCATATGCTTGTGGTTACCCGTCATTTTTAGCCTATGTGAACTTTCAATTGCGTACCAAACACCATTGCTCGGCCAGAATTGACATCTCAGTCCCTCTTTCATGTCATTCCAAGACATAAGATTTTCATAACCAGCAGCTTCATCTTTTTGTAGCATAGTCCTCCACCAAACCTTGGCATCACTGGTGCGTGTCGTAAGTGCAATCAAATTAATAATCTTATTTCCACATAATTAACTGATAATAAAATGGAAGTAACGATCGTTCCCATGAAGAGCAGTGAGTTTTAATTGTCAAAGTGTCACAAAGGAGGGGTTTTGTTTTAGATTTCCAACAAACTAAATAATCAAAGCAAATAAAGTTGTATTGTAATCAATACAGAGAGATATGATAGAGGAATCCTTATTCGTTGATAAACTGCCAATGAGTTATTATAGTTGCCTACTCGTCGTTAATCATAGATTATCACTAACCGTGGAATAACAGCTAGATCAGTGTTATCCCCTAAATTCCTTATATCACTGGATACGGAAGTTCTCGCCTACCAGATTCTTTTCAAACGAACCACCAAGTAGTAGATCACTCAAGGTGTAATCCAATCAAATGCTTTATCTTTTGTGAATTTATAGGTTGATCTCTTATATCAAGGTCCACTTTTTAGTGTTGTTTATACACACAATCGCTCCACATAATCCCTCTGCAAGGTTTTGTGTTCTCTACTTTTGTACAAGTTATTCGACGATTACTTATCTCCTAACTTAATACTAGTAATAGATTGAATCAACAAATCATTTTAGTTGGCCACCTAAACAATCTATCAATCAGTCATAAATATTTAAATAGTATAAACAAATGATAATCATATGAAGAACTTCAAAATAGATTAATATAATAACTAAACTCTTGAGTACAACTTAGAATTCATCCTCAATCAATAGGTGTTTAACTACTCATGGATGTAGAAACATCCATGATATACATATAAGAAAAGGTTAGAGATATCGTGGTGATTGAGAATCGCTCTGAAACCCTAGCTTTCGCTCCGTGTGATTTTTATCCTCTCCAAGCTTTACAATTTCGTGACCTCTTGATGTGATGATATTTCACATAACATAATACCTTTTTATAGGTTTACATTGCTTGGCCTTCACATATTTAGTTTGGTTCAAGAACCCGACCCGAAATAGCGAAATAACGAATCCAAACGTGCCCTTAGGCCTTCTAAGGTATGAATACACGTTTTCCCACTTTCTAAGTACGCGTACCTTGTCCGCAAACTTCAAATTCCAGCAAAAAAATTCGGAATTAAGTATGCGTACCCGGTATGCGAACCTTAGTGTCTCCGGTATTGATAAAAACTTGTTTTGGACACAACTTCTTCATCTGTACTCGGAATGATCTCATTCTTTTTGCATTATTTTTATATTTCAATTCTATTCAAGATGATGATAACAAATCCTTAATTTGAATGAGTTAAGATCGGTCTTTGGCCCTTCTCTTGATTTTGAGTGTTTTGCTCCTTTTCGTCGTACTTCTTCCCTTCTCTTAGACTTGGGCACTTGGATACTTGGAATACTTCTATTTCCATCTCTTTTCAACACTTTGTAGATCCTTTTTAGATGATTCACCTAATAGAGGAAAATAAGAGCAAACAAGAGTAACAATACGAAAATATGCAAGAATAATAGCTAAAACAAGTATGAAATTGACACTGAAATCATATAAATTTTGCACTTATCAAATTCCCCCGCACTTGGCTTTTGCTAGTCCTCGAACAAACTAAATAAAATTAATCCTAAATACAACAACTCCATGTCGTCTAGAATACGGTTGCACTTAGCATGTATAACAAGTCTTTAAAACCATAGGTGTCCCTAGTGGACGAGTTATAGTCTCGTGAGGGCTTACAAGAGGTATACCCACAAAACCTACTCCAACTTCTCACCTTGGAAGAACCACTAAGGATAGACACAAAATAGTAGCTAATAAGATAATCACCATGCATATGTTCTTTAGATGCAAACATCCCACATACATTCCAATCATCACACACAAACAATTACTTACGTATGACTATCAACATGATTGCAAAACTCTACTAAGATAATCATCGTACTTGTTGCAACGTTCGCATACTGAAATCACATGGATATATAAGAAAATGGAAATAGAATAGTGAAGTGTGCAAATGTTGACTAAAGTGAAAGATGTTACCCACAATACTTGTATGAATGTTGTCAAAGGGTTCTATTTATAGCGCAATAGTTGAGAGAAGCACCCATTTAACTTGACCAATTGCTTAGATACTCTAAGCGCATGTTCCATTTCACCAAGTATGTGATAGTTGCCTTGGATCCTGCGTTCCACGCTTGCTTAGGCGACGGAGACAAGGACAACGTTTCACACATACTGCTATCTAAGCGTCAAGAACCTCATAAATAGTCTTTTTGACTTGCTATACATTGATGATATGGTTTTTATTTTTATCGACTACATGATTATATACTCTAAGATCATGTTCCTTTTCAGCAAATACATGGTAGTTGCCTTGGATCCTGGTTCCACGCTTGCTTAGGCGACGGAGACAGGGACAACGTTTCACACGTATTGCTATCCAAGTGTCAATAAATGAAGAGGATCCTTATATATCTTTTTTTTTCCCGGCTCACTCTTTATGAGTATAATACAATTGTCTATGGGGCTTTTATATACTCAACCAATGATTACCTTGCTACAACATCCACGACAGTATTAGGATCCCACCAAATAACTTTAGAGAAACATATAATTGCAAAAATAAAAAGAAAGTGATTCAGTAATGATTAATTGCGAGGATGAATCTTTCAAACGACTACCATATCTTAGTTTCACATTCAATTATGAATATATATATTTAAAAAATTTAAAACGATAAAGTGAAACTCAATCTACAGCTGTAAGAACTGTTTCAACCTGAAAAGGTTTAGAATGTCATCCTAAATGGCTCATAAGTAACTCTAAAATATGAAGTCTCAAGAATGCAAGAAATCAAAGAGTATTATTTGTTATCCGCATATGCATATATAGTATGATATTAAATTCCCCCCACACTTAAACTCAACATTGTCCTCAATGTTCAAAACCGAAAATTCTGATTTCTGACATAACAGTCCTGAAAAACTCGAAAACTGTACAAATGGGTAGGGAACTAGGAAAAACATCCTAAAAGAAAGTTTTTCTCTTATGTCTTTTCTATAATGTTTCAAAAGGGTACAGTGTTTCGATAAATGATGACTTTTATGGCCTCCGGACTGACTTACATGCAATCTGAAAAAGTTATGGAAAAATACGAAAACTCAAATGTACAGGCCTATCGATCCGACTTAACAGACTCCAAATTAAGATTTTCTTTTTGGAAAAGAAATATGAGTCTTTCCTCTTTAAAAGTTGGGGTCAACCACTCAAATCGGACTCCGTATGAATTCTCGAGAGCTATTTTTGTGAAAAGTGCACGGTCAAAATTTTCTGCCGAGAATTCGTCAAAAATTTCATAATAGATATAGGACTTGTAAAGTCTAAGATGAGAATGCAAGATATGACATGTGAAACTAAGAAAACTAAAAACTAAAGGGATAGAGATACAAAACCAATGGGTTTCCTCCCATTTAGCGCTTAGTTTAATGTCCTCAGCCCGACTTGGCATCCTTTTAATTACTCCTCCAAAGGGAGATAATCATGAAATTCTTGCACATCCATATCCACTTAAGCAATGCTTTCATAATATGGCTTCAATCTATGGTCGTTCACCTTTAAATTTGTTCCATCTCTAAGACTATAAATTTCAACTGCGCCATGAGAATAAACATTAGTAAAAACATACGGCCCAATCCATCTGGACCTTAGCTTACCAGGAAATAGTTTAAGACGAGAATAAAATAAAAGAACTTTTTGACCCACAACAAAATTATTTCGAGAAATCATCTTGTCATGGAAAAGTTTCATCTTTTCCTTGTAAATACGAGAACTCTCGTAAGCATCATTACGTATCTCCTCTAGCTCATTGAGTTGTAACTTCCTTTGTTTCCCCGCATTATCATAATCCATGTTGCACATCTTTATCGCCCAAAATGCCTTGTCTCTAAGTTCAACCAGAAGATGACAAGCTTTGCCATAAACCAAACGATACGGAGACATACCAATCGGTGTTTTGTACGCCGTTATATATGCCCATAATGCATCATTAATCTTATAACTTCAATCTTTCCGTGAAGTGTTCACGGTTTTCTCAAGAATGGATTTAATCTCAAGGTTTGAAATTTCGGCTTGCCCACTAATTTTTGGGTGATACGGCGTACCAACCTTGTGTGTTATGTTGTACTTCTTGAGTAGAGCATGGAAGGATTTCTAAAAATGTAAAACTCCATCACTGATAACCACTCTTGGTGTACCATGTCTAGAAAAAATATATTCCTTCACAAACTCACAAACAACTTGAGAATCATTAGTAGGGGTGGCTTTAGCTTCCACCCATTTAGAAACATAATCCACAGCCAGAAGTATATAAAATTATCCGTATGAATTGACAGAAGGACCCATAAAATCAATGCCCCACACATCAAATACTTCAACAACAAGAATTGGTGTGAGTGGCATTTGATTTCGAGCACCTAGATTGCCCGTTCTTTGACATCTATCACAAGATTTGCAAAAAATATATGCATTTTCAAATAGGGTAGGTCAATAAAATCCACTTTCAAGTACTTTGAAAGCGGTACGTTTAGAACCAAAGTTACCACCACATGAATAAGTATGACAAAAAGTAAGAATAGATTGAAATTCATAATTAGGTACACACCTGCGGATGATTTGATCGGAACCGTATTTCCACAAGTAGGGCTCATCCCACACATACTGCTTGGCTATTTTCTTAAGCTTAAGCTTTTGAAAATTAGACATTGTACTAGGTACTTGTCTTGTAACCAAGTAGTTCACTATATCTGCGTACCAAGGTGTTGAATCTTTAATTGAGAAAAGTTGTTCGTCTGGAAAACGATCTTGTAAAGGAAGTTCTTCTTCGGAAACAACAAGTCTACTAAGATGATCTGCAACGGTATTTTCAACACCTCTTTCATCCTTTATTTCATAATCAAATTCTTGCAATATTATTATCCACCGTATAAGTCTTGGCTTAGCTTCTTTTTTCTTTAATAGGTACCGAAGTGCTGCATGATCAGAATACACAATCACTTTTGTACCCACCAAATAGGATCTAAAGTTTTATAGTGCAAACACTATAGCCAAAAATTCTTTCTCGGTGGTATAATAGTTGATTTGTACATCGTTTAGGGTCCTAGATGCATGGTAAATCACATGAGACAGCTTGTCTACTCTTTGACCCAAAACGGCTCCAACTGCATAGTCACTTGCATCACACATTAATTCAAATGGAAAACTCCAATCCGGTGACTTGATAATTGGTATAGTTGTCAACAATTCTTTCAATTTATCGAATGCATCCTTTCACTCCTTATTTAAGTCAAAAATAACCTCCTTTTGCAATAATTTGCAGATCGGTATTAAGATTTTGGATAAATCCTTGATAAACCGCCTGTAAAAACCTGCATGTGCAAGAAAAGAACGAATCTCCCTCGCCTAAGTAGGATATTGTAAGTTTCTTATTAAGTCTATCTTTGTTTTGTCAACTTCGAGCCCTCGAGAGGACACAATGTGACCGAGCACTATTCCATGGTCTACCATAAAATGGCATTTCTCCCAATTTAAAACAAGATTAGTGTCTATGCATCTTTTAAGCATAAGTTCAAGATTTTGTAAAAAAATATCAAATGAATTTCCATAAACACTAAAATCATCCATAAATACCTCAATGATGCGCTCCACATAATCAGAAAATATATTGACCATGCATCTCTGAAAAGTGGTAGGTGAATTGCAAAGACCAAACGATATTTGTTTATAGGAAAATGTCCCAAAAGGACAAGTGAAAGTAGTCTTCTCTTGATCCTTTGTTACAATAACAATCTGATTGTACCCCGAATAACCGTCCAAAAAGCAATAATGTGAATGTCCCGCTAATCTCTATAGCATTTGATCAATGAAAGGCAAAGGAAAGTGATCCTTTCGGTTTGATATATTAAGCTTTATGTAGTCTATGCATACTCTTCATCCTGTTTGAACTCTTGTAGGAACGAGTTCATCATCTTGATTTCTAACAACAGTGACGCCTGCTTTCTTGGGCACCACTTGAACTGGGCTAACCCATTTGCTGTCAGAAATTGGGTAAATCACCCCCACACTTAGTAATTTGAGGATATCTTTCTTCACGACCTCCATCATTGGGGGTTAAGCCTACACTAAGCATCACGTACTGGCTTAAAATCATCTTCCATTAGGATTCTATGCATATCTTCTTAAGTAACTTAGCTGTAGCACTTTCGCCCACCTGAATAATCTCATTAGCAATCAACCTATCCTTCCTTGTACACAAATTCTTCAAAACCTTGGCATACCCGGGTACAGTTCTGAAAATATCCATATATTGAGCTTCTTTCTTGGATTTTTCAAAACGACTAGGAAAAGGAGGTGGTATGGTAAAAGTGGGAATTGTGTCCTTAGGTTGGACGATTGAGGTTGGATTTTCCTTTGGTACGGTTTCCGCCTCTACTTCCTTTTCAATATCGTCATTTGGTACTCGTACTGCTCCTGTATCCAGATTAGAACCTTGTTGTTGTGGCTCCTCAACTTGTCATCCACTTCTTAATGTTACTGCATTGACGTGCTCTCTTGGGTTTACGAAAGGTTGTGATGGAAACTTTGTTGAAACTTGTGCCTTCAGTAGATTCACATCAGTTGCTATTTGCCCCATTTGTAATTGTAGATATTTGACAGTAGCATCGTTATTTTGTTGATAATGTGTGTTCTGTTGTAATATTGTATCTTGTTTCTGCATCATGGCTTTCATCATCTCTTTTAAACTTGAGCTTTGATTTTGTTGTTGATGTTGTGGTTGCAATTGTGATTGTTGAAAACCACCTTGTCTTCCGAAAACGGGGTTGGAAACTGCAGCTTGCTTGTTTGCATAACTGAAATTCGGATGATCTTTCCAGTCAGGATTATAATTATTAGAGTATGGATCATACCTTTGCATCTGATTCGGAAACACAGTGTTCACCTGTTCGGCCTCTTCTTCATAAGCAGGAATGATCATAGCCGTCATTTGTTGCATCATCTTCTTCATATTACCCATTCTTTCCTCCAAGTGTGAAGAAGAACTGACTTCGTTGACCCTCCTAGCCATAGATGTGCCTCTTGTATTAAATTACTGCGTGTTTGCATCCATGTTCTCGATAAGTTCCGTGGCTTCATCAATGGTTTTGTTGGTTAATGCACCACCACTAGCCGCATCTATGAGATTTCTCTCTGATTGAAGCATCCCATCATAAAAATACTGCACTATGAGTTGCTCACTGATTTGGTGGTATGGACAGCTACACAATAATTTCTTGTACCGTTCCCAGTAATCGTAAAGAGTTTCACCAACAATTTTCTCAATTCCACTTATTGCTTTACGAATAGTTGCTGCTTTGGAAGCGGGAAAGTACTTTTCTAAAAACACTTTCTGCATATCATTCCATGATGTAATACTTCCTTGTGAAAGGTTGTAAAACCATTCTTCCGCAAAATCTGTCAAAGAAAATGGAAAAGTTGTAAGTAAAGCTTTGCCTTTATCAGTTCCAGTTGGTTTCAAACTTGTCAACCTATGTTGAAATAGTTGCAAGTGTTTATTCGGATTATCTTCAGGTAACCCTTTAAACTTCGGTAACCAATGTATCAACTGAGATTTAAGTTCAATAGAATCATTTAAGTTGATGCATAGATTTTGTTGATCAACCAATGGAGATGTTAGATCTTTGAGCGTCCTTCTCCGTGGAGGAGGTGGTGGAGGATCTGTCTCGTCGTCTTTATTCACCATCTCTTTTGTAGAGGGTTCTTGTTGCAAGTGATGACGTGCTTGTAATAACGTTCCCTTGCGAGTTTGGATTCCGTACCTCTGGTATTCCCAATCTTTCGGTGCCAGAGATTAAGTGCCTGAAAACAAAAATCTAGATAACGAAATTAAAAACTAAAAGAAAATAATCTAAAAACAAGATTAGAACTAATAAAAATAACAACTAAAGTTACCAACTGCTCCCCGGCAGCGGCGCAAAAATTTGGTGCGTGTCGTAAGTGCAATCAAATTAATAATCTTATTTTCACACAATTAACTGATAATATAATGGAAGTAAGGATCGTTTCCACGAAGAGCAGTGAGTTTTAGTTGTCAAAGTGTCACACAGGAGGGGTTTTATTTTAGATTTCGAACAAACTAAATAATCAAAGCAAATAAAGTTGTATTATAATCAATAGAGAGAGATATGATGGAGGAATCCTTATTCGTTGATAAACCGTCAATGAGTTATTATAGTTGCCTACTCGTCGTTAATCATAGATTATCACCAACCGTGGAATAACAGCTAGATCAGTGTTATCCCCTAAATTCATTATATCACTGGATATAGAAGTTCTCGTCTACCAGATTCTTTTCAAACGAACCACTAAGTAGTAGATCACTCAAGGTGTATCCAATCAAATGCTTTATCTTTTGTGAATTTATAGGTTGATCCTACTAGTTAGACTGTTAGATCAAGGTCCACTTTTTGGTGTTGTTTATACACACAATCGCCCCACATAATCCCTCTGCAAGGTTTTGTGTTCTCTACTTGTGTACAAGTTATTCGACGATTACTTATCTCCTAACTTAATACTAGTAATAGATTGAATCAACAAATCAATTTAGTTGGCCACCTAAACAATCTATCAATCAATCATAAATATTCAAATAGTACAAACAAACGATAATCATATGAAGAACTTCAAAGTAGATTAATGTAATAACTAAAATCTTGTTTACAACTTAGAATTCATCCTCAATCAATAGGTATTTAGCTACTCATGGATGTAGAAACATCCATGATATACATATAAGAAAAGGTTGGAGATGTATTTACGATTGAGAATCGCTCCGAAACCCCAACTTTCACTCCGTGTGATTTTTCTCCTCTACAAGCTTTACAATTTCGTGACCTCTTGATGTGATGATATTTCACATAACCTAATACCTTTTTATAGGTTTACATTGCTTGGCCTTCATAGCTTTAAGAGTAATACCCTCGTCATTCTTGAATTGGTATTTAAGATCAAAGATGTTTAATTTACCAACTAGAGCGCTTCTAGATAGTGTGGAAAGATCATTTGCTTCCATGATGGCCTGCTTTTTAGATTTGTATCTTGGTGGTAAAGACCTTAGAGGTTTACACACAATATCTTTATCTGAAATAGTTTTTCCTAAAGCGTACAAGGCATTCACTATTTGAGAAAGTTTTTTTTATCAAACTCATCCAAGGTATCGTCTTCATCCATACGAAGGTTTTCCCATTTAGAAGATAGGGTTTGAAGCCTAGCTTCTTTTTCAGAGGCATTCCCTTCAAATACGATATTAAGAATATCCCAAGCCTCATTTGATGTTTTACACCTGGTTACATGATGATACAGGTCTCGAGTTACAACATGGATAATGACGTTCAATCTATAGGAATTTTGCTTCGAAAGCAATTTTTTCTTCATTGTTGAATTCTTTCAGTTCCTTTAGTCTAAACTCAGTGGTTGAGTTGTTGACCAGTACTTTTGGGTGTTCATACCTATCAATAACTAAAACCAAAGTGCTAAAGTCATGAGATTGAAGAAAAGACTGCATAGTCATTTTCCATCATAGATAGTTTGAGCCATCAGACCCTGGAAGTACGTTAACTGAATCAACCATTTGATTTAAAACTTATAGGTTGGATCACGCCAAACACAAATTGTTAGATATTTTCGTGTTTTCCTGCTCTGATACCGGTTGAAAAGACGAGGGTACCCATATACACCACAATCTTTTGACTTGATCACAACCTATTCAATCTCTATCGTGTATAAACCTCTTGGAGCAACAATCACTCAAGGAATATATCAACACAGTGTCCACTTGAAATAGGGTTAGTCCAGACTGGCCTAACACGTGAATAATTATATCATATAAGTAGAGAAATCCAATACACTTTTTGATCGTCTATAGATATGAAACCGAGACAATACTATAACAAAGTGTTCACTTGATAATAGTACGGTATAACCGAAACCTTATAAGATAAGTATCAAGTGCCTAGTTAACATACAAGTGTAATTACTTTAATTATAATATAAAAATAATTATAATACGGAAATAAAGTAAAGCACACACCAGAATTTTGTTAACAAGGAAAACTACAATCTTGTAGAAAAATCCCGGGACCTAGTCCAGATTTGAATACTCAATGAATTTAGACGCTAAAAAAAGTAAACCTGCAAATTCGTGTAGACAATACTAAGTAAACTAAAATCCTAATTACTCGACTTCAGTAGTATTCTTTTTTTGATAATATCTAGCAGAACCGAAGTTCTCAATAAATATTTTATACTAGATATCCTAGCAGAACAGGTGTTCTCTTTAGAACTTAAATCTAATATATCTTATTAATGGTTTAATCTTTCATGCAAAGAAAAGATTCCTTTGAATCGTATTCCAAACAGTATAGGATAAACTGTTTGGTAAGAAAACTCACTTTATAATCACAATACCGAAATATATGATTAAGTATAATTAAGGATCTTCTATTTTTAAGATCCGTTGCAAGATCCGAAGTTCCTCCGTTACAAGATCAAACAATACAATGACTACCGAAGTAATCAATCTTGATTACAAGGTTTATGATAAGATCACAAACTACTTGTTGATCTTAAAAAGGGTTATGTTTATTGAAAATAAACAACCTCTTTAATCCTGGAAAATCAAGTCACAGAAAGTTACACAAAGATCAGAACACAAGAACAAAAGTCTTCAAATCTTCAAAGTCTTCAATCTTCGATTTAATCTTCAGAGTAACAACCTGCAAAAAAAACTTGATTCCTTATTGATTTGTCGCACAGAACGGAGTTTGTTAACAATGGATAATCAATGAATCTATCTTACAGATCTAGAAAAACTTAGATCCATAGAAAACTTAAATCCTTGATCTAGTTTGAGTGAGCCTTATATCAGAAGAGAAGGTTCTCAAGAACAAACAAACTAGGTGCAATCAAAGATTCAACAACCGTTAGTCAATCAAATCAATAATCAAAAACTGAAATAACAATGCAATCTTCTATTTTCCCACCAATGGTACTAATAGAGCTTCTCAGTCCCAAATAAATCTATAGACTGAGCAGTCGTAAGAGATTTCACCTAATTAGGTTACTTTCCTCTCTGAATAGGCGGCTCCACCAGTAACAACACAACTAGGTAGTTTTGCTGGCTCTGAGGATGAGTTTGCTCGAAATGCGAACTTTGATATTTATTGACCAAGGAGGTTTGGACACCAAAGAATTTCCAAAACCGAAAATATTCTCAAGATATGCAATATATTTCCAAATCCGTTTTCCACATATGTATGGTATCTAACTTGTATTTGGTGCACATATCCATATGATCGGTTCCCAATAGCTAAAAACTTCTTGCACATGTTCATAGGATCCGTTCCCCTTTTGTGTACGGTTGCAGCTCTTATAAGGATCGATTACCCTTTTGTAATCGGTTGCACCTCTTACTAGGATCGGTTCCCCTTTGCCTAGAGTTGGTTATACAAATTACAACAAATCGATCATACCATCTCAGGTGATTACTTAAGATCGGTTTCTCTAATAAGAAGTCATACCAATACAAAAGGCAGGCCTTGTGAATAGTTTTACCAAAAACATAAACAAGTCATGAGCGGTTTTACTAATCACACATATTGGTAATTCAAAAGATATGCAATGAATAACAATACCAATAAGCTTAGCGATTTCCCTTTCGATTCACAAAACAAGTTTATGAATTTAGTTCCTTTAAGAGAATGTAAAAATTGTTTCCTAGGATGAAATCTTCACCTCATACCCATACATAATCATAATAGCATTCAAACGATTATGTCGATGTCTTATATCCGAAGTTCAAAAGATAAGCGTTATACTTCGTAATTCAATAAATTCCTTGACACTTTGATCATCAAAACATAATTTTGCAGGTTATGTTTTCAATCTAAAAGATTTGAAAGACACAAAATAGATATCGATCAAGTCAAGTCATAGTTACTAACATCAAGATGAAGGACGATGTCTTTATTGCCTTCAATCCATCTTCAGATATTTGTGAGTAACTGGATCACAATATTTCTATCAATTTCTAGTCTAACCTATCGAAGTTGATTGTAGTTTACATATTAAGCGACTCGATTTTTGAAACTAAATATGACAACCAATCTTGACATACCAACGCTTGGTGGGTTCAACCGAGCAGTGCTCTAATATTGTTTAAAACAGAAAGTTGAGCAAGTCATGAACATGATCAAGAATTACGATTCTTATCAATATCATCTAAAAAACCGATCTCTAAGATCTTCAGGGTATCGAGAAAATACGAGAAGTAATAAGGGACATACTTCGCTAGATCCAGGATACCATGTGTGTTTCGGAACCCATATTGATACCACTTAACTGGTGTTAAAACTGTATCCTCACAAAGTTTTTCGTTTGTGTGTCGGAAAGCAAGTTAAGGCATTTATTTTTTAGATTATGAGAATAAATCTAGTTAATAAAATACATCTTGAAAGTATTCTTATTTTTGGGAAGTAGTATATTTTCGGAAGTATGAACCGAAATCTCATTTTTAAATAAAGATTTACATTTGTTTATGATTCAGTTGATTCACCTAAACTACGAATCAAGATTCGATGTCTTCTATTTCAAAGGTGCTTGATCTGAAGGAGTTATTTTCGAATATATCTACACCATCTCTCGGTGCCAAAAACCGAAAAAGAAGATCAACAAGAGAGATTGGCTTAGCAAAAAGGAAAAGCAAAAATTTATAAAGAAATAACAACGTGTTGAGATAATGACTCAATTCCGTGTTCAAGCTAAACAAAGTTGCATGCTCTTGCAGAGTCATTTACCAAAATATCTCAATTGCAAGAGATTCTGATTAAGCAACAAGGTTATATTCTTGAGGAAATCCACAAACTCAAGATTGAGAGTGTTAACCTACCTTCATCAAATGTTGAGAATACGAAGGAATAAGATGCATCAGAAAGACTTATAATATTTAGTTATTATTTTATGTATTTTATATGAATAAGCTAATCAATTATTGATTTATTTCAAGGTTTGCGTAAAGTTTATTCAAACTAACAATAATATGAATGATTAAGTTTTTATGCTTTTTGTCATTCTTTTGATAGTTTCGATTATACTTCTTGATCTGAATGTTTATTTCTTTTGCTTTGCTTCCGGTATATGAGATATTAGTTTCGATTTTGATCAAATCTGAATACTTTCAATCTCATATTTATATATCTCTTATGATGTTGTGACTCTTTGATATAAATAGGTTTCTGATCTAACTATGTGGGATGCTTTCTATCAAAAGATCATAAGTACATATGATTAAACTCATGCGTGAAGTCACGATTATACTATTATCGATTCATGTTTCATAAATTGTGTTATGTAGTATACATATGAGTTCTCGGTGTTAGTCTTTTGCATTGGCAACGTAAAATCCAAGACTTTGTCAACCTTTTTCTTGAAAAGGTTGTTTTGTTTGTTATTTTTTTGTCTTGCAGGGAATAACAACTCACAGGTGGAGAGTTCTATTTTGAACTGGTGTTCAAACGTCATATCTTTGTGGGGAGACTGGTTGTGGAAACCGAGGGAAGAATTATTTTGACAATCTTTCCTGATATGAAAACTTGATCGATTCGGATCCCAGTTTGTCATATCGAAGTGTAACGTAACGATTTATTTATGGTTGTTAATCATTTTCTTGTTAAGAAAAGCTGATTTAAATAACTTATTCTTGCTTTTGCTTAACGAAATAGGAGGTTCAATTGTTTAGTCCAATTGATTCCTTATAAGGAAAAACTTAGTCAATTTTGATCTTAGTTTAGGCTTATCAAAACGAGGTACGGTTGTTCAAGTCCAATCGGATCCCTGATAAGAAAACTGGTATTCTAGTTTTGGCTTGTCTAAATGAGGTACAATCATTCATGAATAATTGGATCCTGAAAATCAACGAGGTTAATTATTATTCTTTTTTTGACTTATCAAATTATCAGAAAAAATTCTTCGGGCAATTGTTTCCTTGATAAGGTAATAAAGAAAATTACTTAAGTATTTTCGGTTGTAGTATTTCTTATCTAAAAGGGTATGTTATACCTTTGTGCATAACTCTAATAGGTTATATGAGTTCTTATGAACTTGTGAGATCCTTTCGTTTTACTCTTTTATTCTTTCACGTCTTTGTCATCTTTGTGACAAAAATGAGGAGAAATATATGGAGTATACGGGTGATTTACAATCACCGAGAAATGATATATGTGCTGAAAAAGTATATATCTAAAGAGAGAGTATAACACAGATTAAGGGGGAGAAACATATCATCTTGTTGTGAAATATTTCACAATACAAAAGTGGAATAACAAATAGGTTCAGACTGAATATGTACCTAGCTTTCCTTTAAAAGCAAGTAAATCTTTTGTTAATCAAATGCTTCAACAATGGTATTTATTTTTGAATATGAGCAGGTTATTAAGCTGTTGAAACTTGGAATCAAGCATATGAAGAATGAGTTAAGAGAATGTTATGTTATGTAATATATGTATATTTTAATTCGTGTACGCTCCATATGTAGTATAGTTTTGTCTATAAAATTGACAAAGGGGGAGATTGTTAGAGCACTGCTCGGTTAAACCACCAAACGTTGGTATGTTAAGGTTGGTTGTCATATTTTAGTATCAAAACTCATAAGTCGCTTGGTTAGATTATTAAAGTCAACTTCGTTAGGTTAGACTAAGAAGTCTAGAAATATTGAGACATACAAGTATTACTCCGAAAATCTGAAGATTTCGAAGACGTATCGACAACGACGATAACATCATACTTCCACTCGAGGTTAGTAATACATGACTTGACTTGTTTCCATTTATATATCATTTGTTTTCAAGTCGTTTTTGATTGAAAACATAACATGCAATTTTATATATGTGAAACACTAATATAATAGACTTGATCATATTGTGATCAAAGTGTCAAGGAACAATAAATCAATAAGTAATAAACGCTTTATATTGGTATATTGGTTTGCGAAGTATAATGCTTATATTCTGGAACTTTGTAATTGCGACATCGACATCATCTTTGTAACTCGTTACTAAATTGTGTACTGAATATAGGTTTGATTTAATGTTTATTTGCATAAGTTGAAGGAAGTAGACGTATGAATTTGTTTCATAGTCGAGAGGATTATGGTCTCGGTTTTCATTGAAGATATAATGTATGACCGATCCTAAACTACATAAGGAATCAAGGTATAACCGATCCCACCTTATGTTGGGATTCAAGATAGAACTGATCCCTACCTATATTGGGAATCAAGGTAGAACCGGTCCTAACTTGATTTAAGTATCATGGTAGAACTGGTCCCAATAGGCAAAACCGAAATCTATAAGTCACGTACACTTTAGGGTTTGTGTGATCTGGAAATTAAGTTTCAAAATAAGAAAGTCCAAGATATCGACATAGTGAGTAATTTGAATATGTGCTGAAATTTTATTTTTTAATTATTCAAAGATATTCCTTGATACTCAAGGTGAGATCCCAAATAGGATAGTCAGTCTTCACATATCTTAGTTGATGAAGTCCTCGTGGATGCCTTTGTTAGTTCTTCTGTTTTAAATATTCAACTGGCATATGCCATATTCATAGTCTGAGACTGACTTTAGTAGACTATAAATCAAGATATAGTTTTAATCAACTAATTAAACTGCCAAACTTGTGAGTTTATCTGAGTGATGCTTTAATAATCTTCCCATTTGTCAATTTATTGACAAAAATATCAATTACATGCGGATTCAAAAATAAAAATTATCTTTCATCTCAATCTCCATAATGCTTCTTGATTTATTAAATCTTCAACACTCTTGAATTCTTTGTTCTTCAAGTTATTTTGTGGTTCTGCATGTGTTTGTTCAACACCTTATTGTTGAAGATCTGTAACTTGATAAGAACTTATGAGAGTAATCAATTTAGAGCCTTTAGAATGATAATCTACTCAAGTTATTATGCTAGTGCATACTACTTTTACCTACTCTAAAGTTTTTTGTACCAAAACTTTAAAGCAATACTTCGGTGATATGTTCTTCCTCTTAGCCCTTACTTGTCTCTTTATGTTAGATTTTTAGTCACCTTGCACAAATAATTCAATCCCCGTTAGACAGTGCTCCGAGAAGCTATATTTCTTAATTTTTGGTAGATTACTACTGAATAAGTCCCCTGTTTTTTTCATAAATTGACAAAGATTTCGAATAGGGATCGTAGTGAACTACGCCTTAAGATATTATCAGGACTAAAGATAACATACTATTTTTTCCAAATGATTCCTTAAGTTCTACAACTTTTCATCTTCACCAAGGAGATATTTTTATAGGTACAGTTCTCTCATGAAATTCAATAGCCGCACTCCTCACAAAGATGTAACAAGTAATCACAAGTTCAAAACTAAACTCTCCCCCATCTGATGTCATTCTCAAAAATAACAACAAGAGCGACCTTTCCAAAAAATAAAAGATTTTCTCGGATTTTAGCAATTTCACAAGGAAATGTGATCTAGGAATCAATCATCAAAAGTTTCTCATGAGTCATGAGTTCTTGTTTTTAATCAAGTACCAAAATAAATGGTAATTTAAAACTAACTCATAGTAATCAAAAAATACACAATATAATCAAGAAGATAAAGTATTGTGATCATCCTCTTTAGTATATATACTTGCATTACAAGATTTGATTTACTCTTAAAAAGAAGGAGTACCCTTTTTTAACCTGTACTTTAAGAACTTCAACACAAGTTAGCAAAACATGAATGATATTAACAAACATGAGTTTGACTGTAGAATAAAATTGTATTCCTCATTCATATTCAAGATATTTAATAATATTCACACGTATGAATTTCAAAATTTGTTGTTATAAGCGACCGTACCTTTGATCCATTATTGCATGAATAAAGAGGTGAAAAATACGTATCATGAACTAAAGTGCATGATGTTCCCTGAGAAATTTGTATGATCTGCATGTATTAAAAATTTTACCCACAAATCGTAATTTAAGTTTAGATATTAATATTATGATTAAATAGATTCATCTAAGAGCATAAGTTCTCTTATGTTGTTATGTACCAATTCCATGAATCTTGTTCTCGTCTCTTGCTTTGGAGTCACTTATGCAGGGTGAACTCTACAAATCACATAAGAAGTGTTGATACCCAAAGTCATTATATTTTGGAACTTTTATTAGCAATGTAGTAGCACCTTGAGTTGGATTTATACCCCTTTGCAATGGGTGCGTAAAATAAATTACGACAACCGCTTTGCAGATTTACAGTCATAACTGTTCTCACAAGTAGGTCACGTAACCTCTTGGCATGAATTCATATTTATGGAGAAATGACTCTACATGAAAAAGAGATGTGAAATATTATTTTTTCGAAAATATTGGGTTCACCACAAGTAAGTGTTCAAACAATTAATCAATATGATACTAGGATTTCCACCAAATCAGTTTGCGAAGGATTAAAGTGCAAATAAATAAATAAATAAAGTGCTTTTGGTAATAATTAACTAGCATATCAAGCATGTATATAATATAATGATCGTTAAACTTGACAAAGTTAACAGACATACCCTTAGCGAATCACATGACGGTTCTACCAATCATCACTTCATAAGATATCCGATAATGGAATTAATTTGTGCCTTAATTTTTGTGCTTTCTTCACCACTTTTTTATCAGGACGTTGTTGGTGAGGATGCACTTTCAACACAATCAAGTTATGTTGGGGTGCACATTCCTTAGTTCACCACAGGTGGTTGAAACAAATTCGCTTAAAAGCTCTAAACACTTTATAACTTCTTTGGAACTTTCAACGACTTTTTTTTATAACTTATCAATATATTGACCATTGTCATGCTTTTTTTTGGAGATCCTTCCTATTGACACTTGTTTCTTTATTGATATTATTTTGTATCCACTTCTGGGTGGGTTTAGGAGCGAAAGATTGTTCTTTTCCCCCCGCCAACGTCGTCTCTAAAATTCTATTGGGAATATTATAAGAACTGATTTCATGCAAGTCAATATTTTCCAGTTGAACGCGTCATGTTTTGTCTTCTTATTAACAAAAATAGATCTTGTTTCATCTCTTCTACGAAACCTGCATCCCCTTTGTAAGTGACTTGTTTTTCCACAATAAAAGCAGTGTTTAATAGAATGAGAAAATCTATTACCTAGTTTTGTATGTGTATGCTTTCGAGCTTGATAAAATTTACTATTTCCATCATTAGCTGACGGTAAAGGTATTTCAGTTTAGACATTGTTGGAAGCCTCTGGTTAAGAAAAATATTTAGCCTTGAAAATTTTTACCTCTTTGCAAGTATTATGAGCGTTTATTCCTTCATAGCCCAATCCTCGTGTATCAAGATGATTTATACATGCTTTTAATATCGAGGTTAATTTGTCTTAATCACTGAGCTTAATTTCTTTCAAACTCATATTTTATTCTTACACCTTTTGATTTTTTCAAGAGCAACAACTAGATCAGCCTCAAGTTATTTTTTCTCGAGAAACGTATGCACTTTTTATGTCCTAAAAACTTATTCCTTGGGATATACTATTGGCTTCGGCTATAACAAGTTTTTCTTACAACTTATAAAAATCTGGACGAAGATTATCACATACAAGTAACTCTTTAATTATGTTTTCCTCATAGTCACCTAAGAAAGATCTCATAGTGCTAGCGACAATCTCATAACCTTCCTGAATCTTCCTCGATTTCTTAGTTTCTCGAGATAAAGGAGTCAGAAAAAAAAAGAAACAAGAAGTCATCCTATTATTCTTTGATAATGGATTCTGAAGATTAACAAAACTTGAGACTTCCTCATCAATATTTCTATCAAGAGCCGAGTGACTTTTTTTAGAAAGTTCATCCAACTGTTTTTCCAGACGTGTTTCCCAGGTTATCAACAATTTCTATATTATTACCAAAACTTTGAATAGAAATTGATGATGTCACCAAATTCAGCATTGTTGTTCCGAAACAGATTTTACAAACAACACTATCAAAAAAGCAGTCCACGAAACGATGGGTCATGTTTTCCTCCCCACAATTTCAAGAATTACACACAAGCTCAATGTTTCGTAAAATGCTAGCAGTTTTAGTGTGAGAAGAATGAAATGAGTACATCTAAGTAGGAAAAAACTTTATAGATGGGGAGGTCTCCATTTCCCAAATTTTATTCCAATCAGTAATCTGGGCCCCATTGTTATAAATTTTATGATAACACCAGTATCATCTTCGTTGCACCAAGAATTGAGTTTCTGAACCTCTAATTCTCCATCCTTAGAGATAAGATGTTTAACCATTATAAGGTCAACATGATAGTTTGACGCCTTGATGGGGGAGATGTTAGTTACATTTATTCGTTTATCCTCCCATATGTTAACATTATGCCCATTTTCTATTCTCAACATGTTTTGTTCTTGTATATCTCTAATCCCTCTAGAATACCTTATATACAAGGATTCTCTTACATTGGGTCATTGCTCAAAGTTTAGTATATTATATCTTTCAGGTATAATTTGTCACGGTGTTAGACCAAGAGAATATTTTTCAATAGCTAATCTCCAACCAATTTTGGCGCTCACTGCACTATTGAAAAACTTCATGTTCATGAATCCTCGCCCTCGTAACTCTTTTGGCTTCAAAGAGTCGCAAGCTCGTGGTAACATATAGGATTATCAACAACATCTTTGTCCCAGAATAATCTCTTTAGATTTTATCCATTTATAAATACTCATGAACATGAAGTAATTCATTTTACAAAATAATCTCTTCAAGTCTCTTATCCAGAATAATCTCTTGAAGTAATTCATTTTACAAATACTCGAAGTAGAGGTGGCAATGCCAGAAAGAATAGATCTTCCTACTGGTGTTGAAGTCTGTTATGGTTCAGTACCTTAACAATTATCAAAAGAGCAAAACTATCATATGAATACAAATAAGAGACGAGAAAAGGGAGAGTTTAAGAGAGATTTGAGAAGAGTTTGAGAGGCAGAGAGTTGTAGAGAAGAGACTTGAAGAATAATTATATTTGCTTAAGTTTCAAAACTAACAACCTCAAGTATTTATAGCTGACATTACTTGGCTTGCAAGCCTGCACAACAATTCTAGTTGAACTTAATAACTACCTTAAAAAAATAAACTAATTAAGGAAAGTCTAAAAAAGGAAAACACTGTAAAAGTGGTGTTGGTATCACAACATCCCACCCTGCTTGAAAAAGACTTGTCCTCAAGTCTGAAACTCTGGAAATCGCAACAATATTTCATCAGCAACCTCCCATGTTGCTTCTTCAGTAGCACGACCTTTCCATTTGATGATCCATTTGGTTACAACAACATTTCCCCTCTTATACATCTTACGATCCAAGATTGATTTACGCTCCCACTTTTCATAATCCATTGTAACAGGCAATTCAGTCTGTACAATGTCAAAAACACCAGGCTTGAGTTTCAAAAGTGAAACATGAAATACAGGATGAATTCTACTAGAATGAGGTAACTCCAATCGATAAGCCACAATTCCAATCTTTTATAAGACCTTAAATGGTCCATAAAATTTAGGTGAAATCTTTGAAAAAGATGAAGTTGTTGCAGTTGTCTGACGATACGGTTGGAGTCTGAGAAAAACCAAATCCCCAACTGAAAAACTTCTTTCGGTTCTATTGGCATCAGCATAAACTTTCATTCTTGACTGAGCATCTTGTAAATTAGACTTCAGAATCATCAAAACTTGGTCACGAGCTTGTAAGATGACGTCCACATCATGAACAGTAGTAGAGTCAGAAATATATGTTGAAACTGTTGGAGAAAGTCTGCTATATACAACTTGATAAGGACTCATTTTGATTGTTGTATGAAAGCTAGTATTATACCACCACTCAGCCCAAGGTAGCCACTTCAGCCAATCACTAGGTTTAATCCCAGCAAAACAACGTAAGTAACACTCTAAAGTTCTATTTGTAACTTCAGTTAAGCCATCAGATTGAGGATGATACGCATAACTTCTACAAAGTTGAGTGTGCTAAAGTGAAAAAAAAGCTTCCCAAAAATGACTCATAAAAATTGAATTCCTGTCACTTGTGATACTCTTAGGCATTCCATGTAAGCGAACTATTTCACAAACAAAAACTTCAGCTATAGTATCAGCTGAATAAGGATGAATAAGAGCCACAAAATGTGCATACCTGGACAAACGATCCAGCACAAATAGAATAGATGTTCTTCGATTAGATGGTGGAAGACCATCTATGAAATCTATAGATATATCTAACCAAATATCAGTAGGCATGGATAAAGGATGCAGTAATCCTGGAGGAGAAATGGATTCAGCTTTGTTGCGTTGACAAATATCACAAGAAGCTATATAATCCTTAATTGTCTTCTTCATGCCGGACCAATAAATTTTTTGTTGAAGGCGCTTATAAGTACGCAGATATCCAGCATGTCCACCAGTTGGAGTTGAATGAAATTCATCCAGAATCTTAGAGCACCATAAAGGTGTGGAGGCTACCACAATTCTGTTCTTATAGCGAAGAACTCCATCTGTATAAGTGTAATGTGGTAGAAAATCTTGTTGCTCACTTAATTTTGCAATGATAAGACTCAAATTAGTGTCATTATGATATTCTTGGACAATGTGAATGATTCCAGAAAATATAGGTGTAGTAATTGCCATTAATTGACAATCATTAACACGAGATAATGCATCAGCCGCCATATTTAAAGCTCCAGAACGGTAAATGATTTCATAATCATAACCAAGTAGTCTGGACAACCACTTTTGTTGTTCCATTGAAGAGATACGTTGTTCCAAGAAGTATTTAAGTCTCCTATGATCGAAGTATATCTTAAAATGCCGACCAAGCAGATAAGGTCGCCATTTATTGATTGCATTGACTATAACCAACATTTTCTTGTCATAAACTGAAAGATTAAGATTCTTTACTGAAAGTGATTTGCTGTAGTAAGCAATCGGCCTTTTATCTTGTATTAACACTGCTCCAAGACCATTACCAGATGCATCACATTCCAAACTGAATTCTTTTGTGAAATATGGTAGTGCTAAAACTGGTGTACTAGTTAAAGCCTTTTTGAGTTTGTTAAAAGCTGTAGTTGCTTTAGAAGTCCATACAAAGGCATCCAACTTGAGTAATTAGGTAAGTGGAGCACTAATCTTACCATAATCCTTAACAAATTTACGATAATATCCAGCCAATCCCAAAAATCCTCTCAAAGCTTTCACCGTAGTCGGAATAGGCCAATTTGTTATGCAAGATATCTTATCAGAGTCAACTGAGACACCTTCAGAAGAAACCATATGACCCAAATAACTTATTGCCTCCTTAGAAAATTCACACTTTTGTTGTTTCAGGAATATCTGGTGTGCACACAAAGCTTCAAACACCAGCTTCACATGTTGAATATGTTCAGATTCAGATTTGCTGTAGATAAGTATATCATCGAAAAATACCAATACGAACTTCCGAAGATAAGGGCGAAGAATTTCATTCATCAAAATTTTAAAAGTAGCATGAGCATTGGACAATCCAAATGACATTACCAGAAATTCGTAATGGCGGTCATGTGTGCCAAAAGCTGTCTTATGTATATCATCTGGATGCACACGAATCTGATGATAACCAGATCGCGTATCAATTTTAGAAAATATTATCGCATCATGTAATTCATCAAGAAGTTCATCCACAATTGGAATTGGAAATCTATCTTCGACAGTAGCCTTATTAAGTGCTATATAATAAGCGCACATACGTCGAGAGCCATCTTTCTTGCGAACTAAGAGTACAGGGGATGAAAAAGGACTAGAACTAGTTCTAATTAATCCTGCATCCCTGAGTTCTGAAACATTTTTTTTCAATCTCCTCTTTTTGAAAGTAAGGATATATATATGGTCGAACATTCAGTGGTGTTGAGTTAGGCAGTAAAGGAATACGATGATCATGCTCTCTTTGATGTGGTAATTCAGTTGGTGAAGCAAACAAATCAGAAAAATGTAAGAGTAAATCTGAAAAATGCAGTGCTTACTTGAGAGTTATCGTATGAAGTAGTTGAGTGCGTGACCAATTGAAGTAGAAATCCATGTTGAGTGTTTTGAAAGACCTTCTGCATTGGAATACTATCAAGTAGAAAAATTGAAGCTGACTTGTTACCTACTAAGGTATGTTCTTGATCATTGGAAGTAAACTTCATGTGTAATTTCTCAAAATCCTAAGAGATATTACCCAAAGTTCTTAACCATTCCACTCTAAGCACTGCCTCACAACCACTTAATTCTAATAAGAAAAACTCAGTAGTGAACTGATAATCTTGTAACTTCAAAGAAATATCAGAACAAAGTCCTTGAGTTTTAAGAATTCCTCCATTACCAACCAGAACATTCATATTATCATTAACTGACTTAGTTGAAATACCACATTTCTTAGCTATTGTAGGGTGTAAGAAATTATGAGTTGAACCAGAATCAAGTAAAATAGTAAGTGGATGACCTGCAATGTAACCTGTGACATGCATAGTGTTAGGGAATGAAGAGCTAGTAAGAGCATGAAGCGAAATTGTGGGTTCATAATGCATCTGATTTGCAGCTGTAGGAGTAACCATCTATTCTGTGTCAGATGCTGTTGTTTCTTATTCACCTTCAGCGTTGATTTCTGGAGCCATCTCTATAACTAATAATCTAGAGGTTAATGGTTTTGCACAAATATGACCAGCCTTATATTGTTCATCACAATTGAAACAAAGACCTTGTTCACGTCTTTGTCGTTGCTCTTCTAAAGATAGGCGCTTAACTCCAGAGGGAATTGTAGTCTTTTTAAAAGGTGCATTAGCTGGAGTATCAGATGAAGTGCCAGATGAATGAGATGACTGTCTGTATGGATTTGTTCTCGTAACAGATTTGGAAAAAGAAGAGTTTGAAAGTAACACATCTTCTTGTTTTATAGATTTCAGAAAGCTGCATCTAATGTTGGAGGTTCAAATACCTCAACAACAAATCAAATTTTCTTTTTAAGAGATCTGATAAAGAGATCAATGATATAATCGTCTGGCAAGTCAGTAACAAAATTAAGAAGTTGTTCAAATTCTTTAATATGATCACGAACTGAACCTTGTTGGGAAATTGTTGAGAGTGCCAGACGTGGATTAACAAACTTCTTATCAGCAAAAAATTCACGAACAAGTGAACAAAATTGTAGCCATGTAGGATTAGTTAGCTTGGGTTGAATCCAGCGATACCAAGCATTGGCTTCGCTTTTGAAATATGAAGTAGCAATATCGATTTTCAATGCTTCAGTTGTATAATGCAAACGAAAATATTGATCGGCCTGAAAAATCCAACCAGCAGGGTCCGTCCCTTCAAAGGTGGGAAACTTCAAGTTATTAGGTATAGAAGAACCTAGAATATCACTGCTGCCACCTAAACCACTACTTCCAGGTATACCAGTATTTCCATTGGCACTATTATTGCCAGTCGAACCGCCAAAGCCAGGAGGTGTGTTGAGAGGAAAACGAGCAAGAAGGAGTGATGCCATATTACAGGTCACAGTATCAGCCAGATTGTGGATATTCTGCGTGTGCTGCTGCATCACAGTCTCCATCTCCTTTTTGTGATTATCTAATATAGTTTGCAAACTTGTATTATGTAAAGTTTGCGTTCTTTTCATCAGTGCATCGATAATAACAGCTTTCGTTTGATCATCATTGTCAGAAGTATCAATAACAGTTTGCATAAAATCAGTAACAGTTGTGTTCAAGGTATTGATCATGGTTGTAAGCTGGTTAACTTCTTCGGTAAGAGTCATTGTTGCAAGCGGAAGCTAAAAGAAAAAAAAAATTAGGTTTTTTTTAGAAGGATCTAACCTGCTCTGATGACAGATGTTATGGTTCAATACCTTAACAATTATCAAAAGAGCAAAACTATCAGATGAATACAGATAAGAGACGAGAAAAGGGAGAGTTTAAGAGAGATTTGAGAAGAGTTTGAGAGGCAGAGAGTTGTAGAGAAGAGACTTGAAGAATAATTATATTTGCTTAAGTTTCAAAACTAACAGACTCAAATATTTATAGCTGACATTACTTGGCTTGCAAACCTGCGCAATAATTCTAATTGAACTTAATAACTACCTTAACAAAACAAACTAATTAAAAAAAATCTAAAAAAGAAAAACACTGTAAAAATGGTGTTGGTATCACACCAAAGTCTTATTTTTCCAACCAGCCAGTTTATATTTCAGCTTCTTAACACAAGATTTGAAAGAACCATTTTTGTTTTTGTTAATGGAGAGAGTAGATCCAAAATATTTGTGTTTTTTTTTTTTTTTTTTTTGTGTGTGGGGATGAGAGCTGAAATTAACTTTTATCGTTGGATTTACCTAAGAAACAACGGCTCAAATAAGAGGAACTATTTCAGGATAGAAATATGGCTCATGCGGTTTTTCTTATACTTATTCCCAAACAGGGTAATTCGGAAGGATAAATTCGGTAAATACATCAAACTAGGGTTTGTTCGAGAGTATAAATCTTAACCCTTAAATTGCCTTCTTCTCTTTCTTAGACCTCTTAGAAAACCAAACTGTTGTAAGTCGGCAGGAGAAAATCTTCTCTCTCAGGTACGTAAAACCCTAGCAATCTCTCTTTCTTCATTTCCTGTTAAATTCGTTTAGAGATTTCTGATTGTTGTTTCGGTTTCTGTATCTGTGTATCTTAGAAATGGCCAAGTCAAAGAATCACACAGCTCACAACCAGTCTCGTAAGGCACACAAGAATGGAATTAAGAAACCTAAGAAGCAAAGACACACTTCAACCAAAGGAGTAAGTTCTCTTTGTTTATGAATAATTTTGATATGTTGTTACTTGGATCCGAACCCTAGACCTTAAGATTTGAACACTGTAATCTTAGTAATGTTTTAGTCATTTTATGTATCTTTTGTTGTTTGTGTTGATGATTTATAGATGGATCCAAAGTTTTTGAGGAACCAGAGGTATGCAAGGAAGCATAACAAGACTGGAGGAGCATCTGAAGTTGAAGAGTAAATCTATGTATTACAACTTTTATGATGAGTAGTTTATTGAAGGCTGTCACTCTAAACCTGTCAAACAAAAATGGTTTTTAATGCTTTGAACAAGATTATGTAGGGCTTATTTTACTTTTGTTTATGTTAGACAGATTTAAGTATGTTGGTGTAGTGATGTTTACCTGCACTAAATTTTGAAATTATCAGTGACTTCTTTAGTATGAATTTGCAGTGGTTTGTTTATCTTTTGATATGCTAAGTTCAGTATGTCTAATTGTGCATGAATCTGTTGGTTCTAGTGTGTTTCAGTCTAGTTGGCCCTTTTATGTTTTCTGTTCCTACTCAAATAGTCACTTCTCCTATCTATTTTGCCGAGGCTTTTATTTATTGTGCAGAAATCACAGGATATTGTTTATTTGCTTTCGTACCTCTAGAGTTCGTTCTATTTAGTGCAGATAAATGAAATATTGTGATTTTGTAGATATATTGCTATTCTTTGGTTTCTCTTTATTGTGTTATGCTATGATATGATATGGTGATACCTTGCTTGTAAATTGTTGCATATCTTGCAAATTTTTATTTGTTTTTCTTTTATTTTTGTTTCAGTTTGCGATTTTTTTTTTGTCAATCTTGTGTTTAGCTACTCAACTATGTGTATCTCTGTCTTGTTTTTGGTTGTAATTTCTTGTCTTATAGATTTACTCTTACAGAGATATTGTTGTTGTTCTTGAGGTCCATTGTATGAGATCTAGGTGGTTCTCGCAACCCTGATGGAGAAAGACCAAACCATATTTGGGTTGTTCAGTAGATTTGGTCTCTGCCTCAGTCTAGTTTTTGGATTGTTCAGTAGATTTGGTCTCTGCCTCAGTGATCGGTGTTCTTTTTTTCTAGGCAAACTTAATTTAAACATAAACCACATCCTTGAATAATTTCATATGATATTGGAAGAGAGGGCAAAACCATAGGACCATCGATGTTTCTAGCTCAGGCGCACTACTTTTATAGTGCATCTACAGTCTCTAGGACTCTGCTGCAGCAGTTCGTTACAATAACCGAGTTGTGAAATCTTAGATGATTAAAGTGGTGTATCTAGTTTTTATTTCCCTGGAAATTTGTTCACTGTTTTCCTGTTTTTCTGTCTCACCACCATAACCTATTAGCCAATTTTGTATTTTTCGGATGCCTTCTCAAGGATTTCATGGAAGCATTTGTGACTATAATTAGGTGGCTCTTGCAAGCATTTCTTAGTTTTTGGACTGTTTTCTTCCTTTTTGTTCCTTTTGGAGTTAACTCTTGCAAGCATTTGTGAATTCTCTTTTTCTGATTAGGTGTTAAATAATTGAGCTGGCCGTGTTGTGTCCAATGGTCGCTTAGTTATGTTAGGTATAGATTTCTCTTTATGGCAACTTGAGATGCATTACTGGAAGTGCAGTGCATTGCAATAAGCTGGCTCTGCTTCAATTGTGTCCACCTGGCTCCATTGTTTTCCCCAACCCAAAGTGGTTCTCTATGCCCCGCTTGGAGGGCTTGTTTATAGAAAGGTGGTTTTGGGAAAATAGATTAAACCCGAAAATGGCTTTCTTACCTGCAGCTTCCTTGTTGCTCTCCTGATAGGCAAATGGAAATTAAGTTACTCATCATAGTTCCGACTTCCAAGTCTCTTCAAAGTTTCGAAAATGGTACAGACCAGGTAGTCTGCAGCAAGGACAACATGATTCACCTTTTAATTACTTCCAAATAAGAATGTCTTCTGTCCTGTGATCGAGACATGGAGATTCACAGCGGAGAAATCTCAGCTGTGGAGAAGATGAGCAAAGAAAAAATGGGAGCTCATAATGAAGATTTGTGGGTGAAAAACACAAGCGGGAATCAAAGTGTTTGGCCCTCTCATCACTCTACTTCACTCGTTTGGCCTTGGGCTTGAGAGGTTTTTAATTTTTCTAAGCGCACTTGAGACAGAAGATCAAGATAAAAAAGACTAGGGCCATAAGAATAAATCCAACTGCCGACGTTATTTACGAAGAAAACTTAATACCTTTTTTTTTCTTTCATTTTGAGAAGCAAATTGATAGAGAAACGCAGAGAAATGAAAGATGGTAGCAAATTTCGTTGAATCTGATTTTTCCCGCTGAATGAGCATAACTCTATAGTTGAATCTGATTTTCCCCGCTGCAATTTCGTCATCTGTGGATATTTGTTAGTGGTTTGGATCCAGGTAATCTCTACTACTTCTCTAAAGTTTGAATCAATTATTTATAATTAGAACCTTGCTTGGTTAAGAATGAGAAAGTCCACATGAACTTTAAAAAAATCGAACTACATCGATATGATTTTCTTTGCCATAATGTTTTTTAATTCTTCTGTTGAAACAATAGTGGACTTCCGTCTTCATTAATCAACAATTAATTTGAATAGATTTTTGGGGAAGCGTACAAATTTGACTGACTATGATTACATTTAGCCAATCCTAATCCATTTTGTAATGTTTGGATTTCATGGATCTGCTTTGTGTACTACTAAGTGAAGATTTAAGGGTTATTTCTTCTTTTATGCATTTTGATCTTCATTTTTTCATCTTTTTGCTTATGTTATGATCTGATCAGTTTGATTTAATTATTTAATCTAATCAATTCGGTTTCATTTTTTGATCTAATTAATTCGATTTCGTTTTTTTGGTCTAACCAATTCCATCTTTTTAGTTGAATATTAATGGACCTTTAGAACGCTTTTTTGTGTGCAGAATCAAATCAAATCCAAGCTGCTTTATTAACCATTTCTGTTGTAAGCGTGTATTGATTTTTTTGTTCCAAAAATTATTTGATACTCTCATGGTCAATTTTTTGATAGTGAAATGGTGGGCTTGCAAATAGTGCCTCCATTTGGTAACAGTTGAACCGATTATCATGGGCTCCTTTTCATAGGTGGAGAGACCCATTGCTCCAGGTCCCAAGGGCTTGCTGAAAAGAACAATTGGTTGACCATCTTGCATGAGCACAACTCTAAATCTTGTAGCACAAGCATTTGTCTCCAAGACAAATGGTTTTGAGAAATCTGGAAGGGCTAGTACTGGAGTTGTTGTCATAGCAGTCTTGAGTGTGTTGAAAGCCTGTGTAGCTGCCTCATTCCATAAGAAGGAGTCTTTTTTCAGTAAATCAGTAAGAGGCTTACTAATAATCCCATAGTGTCTCACAAACTTTCTGTAATACCCTGTGAGTCCTAAAAATCCCCTGAGTTCTTTGATAATAGTTGTTGTTGGCCAAGTAGTCATTGCAGCAACTTTAGCAGGATCAGCAGCTACTCCTTGTGCAGTAATTAGATGGCCCAAATATTCCAATTCAGACTGAGCAAAACAACATTTTGAGATTTTTGCATATAGCTGATGTTGTCTTAAAAGAGAAAGAGTAATTTTTAAATGTTGTGCATGACTTTCTAGATCAGGGCTATAAACCAAAATATCATTAAAGAAAACCGGAATAAACTTCCTAAGATGAGGTTGAAAAATATCATTCATTAGGGCCTGAAAAGTTGCAGGTGCATTGGTGAGGCCAAATGGCATGACAATGAAGTCATAGTGACCCTGATGAGTTCTAAAAGCAATGTCGTATATGTCTTCAAGAGTTACTATGGTCTGATGATAACCAGATCTTAAATCAATTTTTGTAAAGACACAAGAACCATGTAATTCATCCAGGAGCTCATCAATGATTGGTATAGGATAATTATCTTTAATGGTGACGCAGTTGAGCTTTCTGTAGTCTACACAAAACCTCCAACTGTTGTCCTTCTTCTTGACTAAGAGAATTAGAGAGGAAAATGGAGTATGGCTTGGTTGAATAACTCCAGTATGTAACATCTATTTCACCAAGTTTTCTATAACTGACTTTTGAACATAAAGGCATTTGTAGGGTCTTTGGTTAATAGGGATGGCATTTGGTTGTAGTGGAATTGAATGATCCAAAGACCTATGTGGTGGTAATTGAGTAGGTTCTGAAAAAATGTCTTGAAAATCTTGGAGTACCTCATCAATTATTGGGGGAACTGGTGTTGGAGTTTTGTCAGCAGAAACAGAGAATATGTGGCCTACAATGCCATGTGAATGGGTTTTGAAAAATTCTTGGACTTCTTTAGTTCTCATCTTGTTTAGTGAAGAGTTATTGTGAGTTCCAATCAATGTAATATGTCCCCTCTGATGAAAGAAGGAGATACTCAATTTGGACAAGTTGAAAGTAATATCCCCAAGGCCTCTGAGCCAGTCAGCACCAAGGACCATGTCACAACCACCTAGAGCAAGTAACCTTAAATCTCCCACAAATTGATAATCCTGCATTCTCCACTGTATGGATTTACAAACACCAGAACTAATTTTTTGTTCTCCATTAGTTACTGTAACTAGCAAATTAGCAGTTGGTTGAATGTAGCAACCCAAAGCTTTGGCCAAATCAGAATCAAGAAAACTGTGTGTGCTTCCAGTATCAATAAGAATAGCGATTTGTTGATTATTAATAAAGCCTGAATTCTAATGGTTTCTCCAATGTGGTTATCTGTAAGAGCATTGAGAGAAATTTTCATATCACTGTCCACTGCTGGGGTATCTTCAGTGTCAGTGACCTCCTCAACTGGTGCATGAGGCTCAGCTTCAGCCTCTGTAGCTACCATGAGGAACAACTGCTGTTATTTACAAAAATGACCTGAGTGATAAACTTCATCACAATTAAAGCAAAGGCCTTGGGATTTTTTTTTTGCAGTTGTTCAGGAGTGAGTCTTCTAATTGGAAGTGGAGTGGTAGACTGAGGTGGTGTTGGTGGTAAGGGAAGTAAGAGTGGGTGGGTTACATTTTTAGGAGAAAAAGTTGAGGGGTTGGATGGTCTATGGTTTGGAAAAAATTTATTTGTCCCCCTCATTGGTTTCTGCTGGGTATTTAGAGTTTGCTCTTGCATTCTAGCAAGTGAAAAAGCTTGCATTAGTGTGCTAGGATGGAACATACTAACAACATGCTTTATATCTTCTTTCAGTCCTCCAATAAAACTCATCACATAATAATATTTAGTAAGCATAGGAAATTGTCGAAAAAAAGAGCTTTTAAATTTTCAAATTGCTCAAGGTATTCATCAACAGTAGTAGTTTGAGACAACTTACTGAATATACCCAGAATATTTTCATTTGCAGGATTCTCAAATCTGATACAAGCTTGCTCAGCCAACTCAAACCATGAAGTGATAGATCTGGTTGTTTGAAGATTTGTTAACCATCTATCAACTTTCCCATCTAGGAGCATAGCCGCCATAGTAACCTTTTGGTGTTCATCTCTGATGTTGTTGATTAGAAAGTATCTGTCATATTTTTGAATCCACCCTTTGGGGTTTTCTCCAGTAAATCATGGAAAATCCAGTTTAGGCATACGGAGGGCGTTGATGATTTCACGACATACTTGTGGAACATTGTACATCATACCATTATGGTGGAAATTGTTTGAGTGAGAACCTTCTATCTCAGGTTCTCATTGATCCTCCATCCTCTTTCCTGCATAACTGTCCATGTATTTTATGAAATCGTCTTTAGACAGCATAACTCCTTTGATTTCTTTGTTTTGCGCAGCAAGATCAAGGTATTGCGAGGAGAGATCTTCAATTTGTTTGGTGAATTTTTCAGAGAATTTGTGAAGATCTTCATTTACTTCTTTTATGGTGGGATGATTAACTCCACTCATGGTGAGGATAGACGGCTCTGATGCCAATTGTTGTATTTCCACAACAAATTAGAACACAGGGTCAAGGAATTGAAGGGAATCTGGTTCAAAAACCAGCCCAATGAAGAAGAAGATGAAACTAAAATTTATTACTCATTGACTTAGCCGCCTCAGGTGGTTTCCTTACACATTTATTGGCCGCAGCCCTAATCTAATCGACTAACAAGAAGTAGATGTGTGTACTGATCCTAGCGGCTAATCTAAAAACTATCACAAGGTACTAGTACACCCCAACAAAATTACTAGCGGCAGACTCCAGAATTGTGATTACATAACAGACATATGGCATGCCCCTGGTATGGTCCTGTAGGTGATGCAACTCGCACAATATTTACTTGATTTTCATCTGTAAATGTGGCCCTTCCGTAATTATTCCTATTAGAGTCCTCTGGGATGGTCAACCTTGTCATTCTGCCTGTGTCCAATGCATTTTCAATCTGTGAAACCGCCTTCCATAAAGAGTGTAATGTGGGATGTTAAGATGATATCAACCGGTTCCAATATTCATGGTTCAGACAATTCATTATAATATCTTCCATCTCTTCTTCGGTTAAGTTCTCATAGAGCTCTAACGACTTAGTCCTCCAACGTGGAAAGTATTCTGTAAATACTTCATTGGGTTCTTGTCGGATCACCTCTAAGTGTTTCTGAGTAAATTGAATCCCAGGGACCAACGTAAACCATCTCACAAACATATCAACTGTATCCTTCCAAGTCGAAACTAGACTTGGGTCTGTCTTCGTCAGCCAATTTAAGGCCATCTTGGTCAAACTTCTTTAGAACAATTGGACTAACAACCCATCATTGATACCTAATGGTTTCAAGTACCCAACATACATGCGAATATGGATTTTCGGGCACCCAGTTCCGTCATATCTATCCATGTCCGGAAATTTGAAGCAAGGAGGTAAACGAATATCGGGATAAGGATATAGCCCATGTGTATCTATTGTACCTTCACCCATTTTCTGCAAGGCCCTTTCAATCTTTTTGAGCCTCTGGGACAACTTTTTCTCTCGTGCCATGGTCTATCCCATTTCATCAAAAATGTCATCTTTAACCTCATCAAAACTATCATCTTTAACCTTTTCATCATTATGGTTATTTTTGTCATTTTCCATATCAGCCCCGACATGTTTTTCCCTGGACTCAGCAATAGCCTCGGGAGTTAACTTCTTGGTCTCGGCTTTCATCTTGGCTATCAATTCATTGAACTTGGTATCCAGCATTTTATGGAATTGTTCGCGCAACCAGGACACTGCCCCAGCATCGCCAGCCATAGCTGTCGATTTTCAACCCGGCCCGCAGGTTGGACCTAGCTTGGCTTGTTTCAACCCGGCTCGTCTTGTCCCGTTGGATAAACAATCCGGGTTAGGGTTAGCATATCTAGCCCTAGTAGAAAACAAGTTGGGCTAGGGTCAACCCGCGGGTTACCCGCCAACCCGTGAGTATATGCTCATATAATCATATGTCTGGTTTTAGTGTTGATGTGAAACACAAAAATATTTTTCCCCTGATATCATTTTAGATTTTTCAATAATCTCAAATTTATATCTTATTTACTCTTGAATGCCAACCAATAACTTCAGATTTACATTCAATAAAATCAAAGACGCCTACACCTAAGAAATAAAAAACACATTTTACGCTTATTATGTACATATAAATAAATAACAATTAGTGATTAAATCCTTCGTATTATTTTAGATTCATCAATCCCTTCATATTCCATATCAATAAAATAGAGAGATCAAATTCAGAATATATTGATTCATTAGCACCAGAAAAATTAAATTATTTGTAAATATAAATACTTGATTTTGCGTTGCTTAGTAAAACAATCCAACCCGTCTAGGGCTAGGGTTGGGATTTTGGGCTTGTAGATGAATAGTACTAGGGTTAGGGCTGACCCTAACCCGCTAACGAGTTGACAAGCCAGGGGCGGGTTGACCATAGCTTGGCCCGTTGACAGCTCTATCGCCAGCCATTTCGGATTCTATGGTCATGTTCCTGTTTTCAAAGAAACAAACATAATATATGGTAACACAAGGGTGCTTATGCCTCGGTTTTTGTGCAACAATGAATGCAATTTTCAAGTAATGCACGTGCACGCAGGTTTAACTAATTATCGGGTAAGCTTGGGTTACCTAAGCAAAATATACCTCAGACGTAGTTAGACTAGTCTTCTTTGGTACTAGGAAAAGACTTGTGGTGGTTCAGCTGGTAACTCCCATAAGGCCCAAGGCACGAGTTCAGCTTACTAGCCACTTGTTTTCCTAAGAATCATACATCTGACAATGCGAAATGGAATGCAAATGTGCAAATGGGTGCATGCACGTGTGCATGTGCAAATTCCGAGTAGTGTAAAATCAAAACCCTAAAATCCCAATTATTTTTCGAGGTAGATTCTCAAAGTCCCCAATGAAGTCGCCACTATAGATACCATCGAAATTGCTTAGGATCTCTAAAATATCTAAATGGAAAAATACACTTGGAATTATTATTAGAAGCCGCCACCCAATTTAGGGAGTTGACACGCAAAAGAAACACTGGTCCGGAAATCAAGATACGAGCTAGGAGGGTGTGAGGTAGGGGTGTCAACGGGTCCGGGTCCTCCCGGGTATCACTAGACCCGGACCCGGACCCTACTTATAAAGGTCGGGTCCGGTTCCTAACGGTTCCGGGTCCGGTTCCTAAATTTGTGGACCCAGAACCGGACCCGTTTAAATATTCGGGTACCCGTTGGTTCCGGGTACCCATTGGGTCTAAAGAAAACTATTTAAAAAATCTCAAAAACTTAATATATTTCTCTTTTTAGCTTGGATTTAAGTAATTTTTATAAAAAATTATTATTATTTCTTATGAATGTACTAAATAATGATTAAATGTAAGAGAAAAAATTTAAATGAGTAAAATATCAAAGCTAAAACTAGAAAACATACTTATAATTTTGCTAAAAACATGAATAAAAGAATGAATAAACGGGTACCCAATGGGTATTACCCGTTTGGACCCGTTTAAATTCGGGTCCAATCGGGTAATTACCCGCCGGATCCTAAGTAGCTAATGGGTCCAACTTTAGGACCCGGAACCGGACCCTAATATACCGGGTCCGGTTCCGGATCCGGGTAATGGGTACCCATTGACAGCCCTAGTGTGAGGCACCTAGCCCGTCCAATCCGAAAATTGACCTCTACTTTATAATTGGAATGCTACGTTTTGATTGCAGGATACAAAATAGATAAATGTACAATTATCACCTACAAAATACCAAAATATTAGATATCCCGATTGAATAATTAAATCAATTGCAATATGTAAAATAGATAAATATACAACTATCCCCTGCAAAATACCAAAGTATTAGATACCCCGATTGAATAATTAAATCAAATTTCAAAACAAAAATTATTGTTATTATTAAAATCGAATCAATATGAAATAATTATTATTATTGATAATCAAATGCAATCGAAGTCGATATATCAATTCCTGGCTAAATTGGGGTCTATAGCTATATGACAAAATAGGGTCATTAAGAAGTAATTTATAGAAACCCCTTAACCAACTATTTTTTTAATGGCTAATTTTCCCCTGATTAATTAGTGTTAATTCGGGTGATTAGTGGTAAAATATAGTGTTAGATGTGAAATTAATTTGTGCTAATTAATCGTCTGAATATGAAAAAATTTAAAATTTGAAATTTTTTGAAGAACACCGACTCAGAATCAGTATATATTGTCAAAAACATATACCAATTGCAACCTAAAAAACATACAGAGATTTTTTGAAACTAGCTTCTACCCAGAATCGGTTTATATGGACATGAAAATCAACCGATTATCCATAATCGGTTTATATTGGCATGAACGTAAACCGATTGTGGATAAATTTTATCTTTTTTATCTGTGAATTATGTGTTGTTAAACATCAAATAAAATTAAACTTCATTCTATACCCGAGTTAATGAAATGAAATCTAGTATGATTTCATACTCATTTTACGAGCGAGTATTAACTGAAAAAAACGGGTTAACCAGAATCGGTTTACACGATACATATGTAAAAACCGATTCCTGACATTACACAACAGGAATCGGTTTATAAGAATACTCGTGTAATCCGATTCTAACAAAAAAAGATACAGAAAAATTGAGAACAACAATCGGTTTACTCGACACACATATAAAATCCGATTCTAACATTATACATCAACAATCGGTTTTTATAAGTGCTAATGTAAACCGATTCTAGTTCAAATTTCTCGAACCAGAAAACATATCAAGGACAATCGGTCTTTATGGGCATAAACATAAACCGTTTCTATTTGCAATCAGATCACATATACATTAACGTTAACCGATTCTGATAAAGCAGGAAAAATTTGATTTCAAGATTTTCAATTTTTGAGCAATTTTATGTTACTAAAACCTAGTTTATAGGATTGGGTTGAGAAGAAAAAGAAGAAGAGTCAGTTGAAGTGGAGATGGAAATGAATTTGATTTTAATTTTAATTTTTAATTTATGATTTTAGTTTTATGATTTTGATTTTAGTATTTAAATTTTATGATTTTGATTTTAATTTTTAATTTTATGATTAGGATTTGATGGGACAAATTAGTAGTATTAATATTTAATAGAGGTAAAATGGTAGTTTCATCAAACTTAAACACCCCTTATCATTCTTTATGGGGTGGATGAAAAAATCCATAGGTCCCAGTTACGTGGCATAGACCCCAATTTAGCTAGGTATCAATTACCAAACTTATTATTGCTATTATTTAATAATCAATTAATAAGGGACGGAATATTGGATCAACATATCAGTCACCAAAACAATTATTATGGACGTATTCTATATCAATGATATAGGCCAATAAAACTGAAGGTGCTACTACGTGCTCATCTAGTGGACATTATTTAACTTCGTATCTAACTATCTAAGCAATAAAAATGGAGTTCTTGATCACCGTGTTACAGCAATTAGATAAGCCAAGTTCAAATTAAACAAAGGGAATAACAATGGACTTATGGTGTTAAGAAACGATGGATGCTTTTCAATTATCAATTAATTCTCCTTACACGATCAAATTGTCGATACAAAGATGAAGTATAATGTGCTAGAGGCTACCTGTTTGGTTGTCGAGAATTTTGTTATGTTACTTGAGCGAATCCAACAATGCTAGCTGCCGTGTATCCGAGACATCAAATGATTTTCTTGAACTTAATTGATTTCTCTCCACCGGTTTTCTCACCGCAATCTCCCTCTCTATTGATTCTTACGACTCCCTTGGTAGAAACCTAAATATTGTTGTATTTATAGTCTCTTCTAATTAACTAGGACCCTAGGATTGAATGTCTAAGATCAAACGGTTGTATTTTAAAACCTAAATATTGTTGCTCAATATTAAAATATTATTCTCATATTCACAAATTTATTGGATATTATTACCGAAATAAAAAAGATTTCATTTAAACCTAGGATCTTAGTTGGAAAAAACTTGGGAATAAAGGAAACCGGGTATGTCGACATATTGCTTGGGATGGGGGATTGCACTACTCGATAGATATATATGAAAACGAACATGAACTGGGTGGACTTAGTTGATGGTCGGTGGATATTTGAATTGGTCCGAACTTGGTGGATTTTGGGGACTAGCTAGTAAGAGCATCTCCAACAGTAGGTCAAAAAATTCTACGTGAATGTCATTGTTAGACCCCATTTATTTAGATTTTATCCTTGGATCTTAATAAGACCTTTTATACTAAAACTCATCTCCAGTAGTTAAGGTTATACAATATTTAGATAAATATTAAAAAATAATATTTAGTTTGATTCCATATTAAAAATTATTTTTTTGAGATAAAATTGATGACATGGAATTAGTTAAGGATCATCCCGAAGGTGTAGTTAAGACTTTCTTTAACACCTTCGTATTTAGTATTTGATCCCTCATAGTTTATAGGACCTAACCATTGGAGATGTTTTTTATACTAAATGGGGATCTAAAATCTTATGTGTCATTTAAAAAAAATATTTTCACACTCTATTGAAGATGGTACTAATGGGGTGAGGATTTATGAAATGAATTCCCCACTTGCGACTAAAAATGAGCAGACAATAACTAATTGGGTCATCCTTTGAGTTTGGGTAGCTTTGGACTTGGACTATTACCCTAGTTTGCACTCATACTGGATTTGAACACTTAGATTACTTCGGATACGACTTTCCGGTGGCATTCATGACCGTGTAAAATTGAGGTGTCTACACTTATGTCTTCTCTGTTACGAACCATTAAGTTTTGATTATTCGTCAGGCATTCAATGTTATTCTATTTACATCCTTTTCATGTAATTGTATAAAAGTACTTACAGGGGTTAGTCCTCGAGTGATTTCTGGGGAGTTGAGTGTATTTTAAATCTCAGGAATTTTGAGAGATTTTGAGAGAGTGTAGGGAGTTTGAGAGAGTTTGGTGTTTTTGAGTTCAGGGAGTTTGGGGGAGTGTAGGGAGTTTGAGAGAGTTTATTAGAGGGAGTTTGGGGGAGTTTGAGAGAGTTCACTCCTAACTCATTCTCTTTTAAGAAATAATAAACCCTCATTTGCAAATAACATTGATCTTTAATCAAAAGAAAAAAAATAAATGAAAATGATCATATCTCTGTATCAATAGTATGTTATTTTGTGCAACGAGATAATTTTTTTCCCTTCAATTTAACGGTCTCCATACAATTCTAACTCCCTTTGTTCACGAACATTTTTCCACATTTTCCTGTTGAAGTTTTTACTAACTGTCCACCGAGAGAGACCAAATGTGTCACATATTGTGATGGAATTAAAATTTGGTTCAAAATCTTTTCTCCGAGCTATAGCATTTATTGAATCTTATTTATTTCTAAAATTAGGGTTCTTATTTGGGGTGGTTAAGGGAGTAGTGGTTGGTTATAGGTGGTGATGGTAGCGGTGAGAAAATAGTTTTGACGGTGGTTGCAGAAGTGGTAATGTAATTCAACTCAGGGAAGCGCTAATTGTGAAGACTTCTACATTTTTTTTGCTGGTGCATCTTACGGGATATGTAGATCTAAACAAATCTATATATCCACACGTTTTCATGGACTCTAGATCACTATCCTAATATTTTCCTAGAAATGTTTCACCGTATCATAATGGCCATCATCTGACAATCATTTCATCATGTTGGGAACAACATTTTTGTTGGTGAGATTTGAGAAATCCGTATGATTTGAAAAGAAAGATTTTGAACCAAATTTGGTTGTGAGACCAAAATACACTAAAATCTCTACTCTTTTGAGAGATTTGTTGTGAGACCAAAATACACTAAAAACTCCTTCGAACTCCCCAAAGCAACCAGCTCCCTAGTATTGTAGGGTTTTATGACTAACAGGGAGTTCAAGAGCTTTTTTTAAACACTCTGGAGCGACTAACAGGTGTTTTCTAGGGAGTTTAGGAGACTCCTCTAAACTCCCCCACGACTAACGGGGATTTGGAGAGACTCCCTCAAACTCCCTCAGGACTAACATGAGAAAACCCAAATACATTAAAATCTCTCGAACTCTCCCACGACTAACCCCCTGTTAGTATTTCTTTCTCCTAGCTTTATAATATTGTCTCTAGATTGTTGTTTCGCCATAGCTTCTTGAGTTGCGTATAATTTTTCTAGTTCTAGAAATTTCTCTCTTAGTTTTTTCTGTTGATGTTTTGTGGTTCTACAAGATTTAAGCCTTTTTATTTCCCTTAAAAGTCTATTAATTTGTTTAATGGGAATACCAAAGATATTTCTTTTCCAATCTAGTAAGTTGATACCTATGGACTTTAGGTTTGTAACTAAGTCTGAAGAAGGGTCCTCAGTTAAGTTACGACATCAAGAGTTATTAATAATTTGGACATAGGAATTTTCTTTTTGCAAGGTATCATAAAATTTAAAATTTAAAGACCCAGTTCCTTTTTTGGACCAGTGTTCAGAGTTAACAAATTGGAGAATGATCAGATCCTACAACTACTAGGTGGGTTAAAGAATTATCAGGAAATTGCATGTTTCATTTAGCATTTTGAGAGGCTCTATGTAGTCTTTCTTTGATGTTTTTATTACCCTTTCTATGGTTGTACCAAGTAAAATCATAGCCTTAATATCCTAAGTAGAAAAGTCCCAGTCTTTCAAGAATTCTATGGTAGTATTCACTCATTTTTTGTTGTTGAAAAAGAGACCTCCTAGCTTTTTTGATTGGTGAAAAATCATATTGTAGTCTCATATTACTATCCAAGGCATATTCCTAGTGTTAACTTGGTGTTCTATATCCTCCATGAACTTCTAAGCTTCATTTCTGGTAGCAGGATAAAGGCTACCATAAAAGCAAGTAAGAACCTATTTTTTAGAAATCAAAGTTTGTTTGGACTATAATGTTTATCATGTTTATATTCCAATGAACAATGTCAAAACGGAAACCATCTACCCAAGCAATAGCTAAACCTCCTGCTAGTCCTATGGGATCAATAATGTGATAGTTGGGAAAGGATGACATGAGTCTCTTAACCAAAGGTTTTTGAGATTTGGTTTCAGAGAGGAAGAGAATTTCAGGTTTTTCTTGGGATAAAAGGTGGTTTAAATGGTTTTTTGTGAAGGGATTATCACATCCCTGTACATTCCAGGCTAATGGTTTCATGGTTCTATGGATAACAAAATTATAAAGAAATTTTAAAAAACTCTGCTAAGATCATACAAACACATCAGCACTCAAACAAACAAGAAGGAGCTAACTAAATGCAGAAAAAAAAGGGAAATCAGTAAAACGGTCAATCTAATTTGGTAGCTAGTAAATTGGATTCAATTGAAATGAAAAATAGTAGAAATAACCCTATCAGAGAATTAAATTTGAGAATGGCAACATAATTAATTTATATTATAGGCAATTGGTAATTAATAGAATAGAACTAATTTGAATATAAACTAGGTTAAAAAGTAATTGGGTTCAAAATTTGGGGAAATACCCGTGTCTCATCCTGTCACTTTGAAGGGGTAAGAGATGAAAATGGAACTGGAAGATAGGCGTTGTGTCTGTCTAGATTTTCTTGTAGGTTAGACCCCTATTGATCAATTTTGAAAGGGCTACCATCCACAACAAGAATGGAGCGAATGGAGCAAAGAGCTTCCGAAGAAGAAGATGATAAAAAAATCAGAAACAGAGATTTTAAAAGCTGGTTTTGGATGTGATATAGGGGTAGTAAAGGATGACGCAATGCAAACAAGGTTTGAAGGGTGAAAAGATGATGATGCAGCAACAGTAAATGACGGTGCAGAAACAACAAAAGGAGTTGATTCAAAAGATTCAACATCATTTTCATAAGAAGAAAAGGAAAGTTTTCTTCCAGATAAGGGCGAATTTACTGTTGGTTCGGGTCGGGCCAGATTAGGAATGTCCTGAAGAGGCATAACTATTAAGAAGTTCTGAATCAGCGGGCCTAGCTGGCTCAATGATCCTATAAGTTTCTGAATTAGCAGACCGAAACGAGTCATAACTTGAGCTTGCCAAGGGAATGAAGTTTTCAGGAAGGTTAAAGGGAAAGGTTCTTTTTCCAAAGATAAAAGAAGGTGCTAAAGGCATCTCCTCCTCATAAGTAACATGACCTAAAACGACATAGGATTGAAGGTTCATAAGTGAATAGTATAAGCGAGATGGGTTTTCATCTTGGGCATATGTTCTAAAGACATCATTGAAAGTTTCTCTTAATCCTGGCCGACTAAGATAAGATTCTAACGGCACTGACTTTCCTAAGTAGTCGTAGTTATCTTTAGGGTTTCATATCTTCACTTTTTCATTATTTAGCCAATATAAATCATCACTTGGACTTGGAGAAATCATTGTAATGTCATAAATATCTTCCAGAGGTCTACCTTTTAAGATTGCACAGTTGTTAACCTTATGACCAAATCTTAAGCAGTGCGAGCAAACTTTTGAGGGGAGATTTAGGTAGTTAAAGAATATGTTGGTTATTGGGAAGTTTCCTACTTTACCTAAGAGCATATCGACAAGGGGCTTCTCAATATTAACCCATACCAGAACTCTTGGCTCGCAATCTGGTGTTGAAACTTCTGAACCTGTGCATACCCTTGAAACCTGACATATTTTGCTTGCTATCAGCCCAAGTATTAGTTCGCATTTAGCGTTGGATATTGAGGCCCATGAAAGGATTTTCTTAACCTTGTCAATAGGGATATCCATTCCTTGATAAGCTGTAGTAGCAGCAATAACATTGCCAAACGGATACCAGGGTTCATTTAACGATATCCAAGAGAAGTCTTCTTTAGAACGGAAAGTGATGATGAAGAGATTTGGATCAACTTCCCTTATTTGGAAGGTCAAATTTTCTCCCCAAAAACTGCTAATAGCTCCCCTAACTTTCCAAGGTTTTTAAATATCTATGGAGAAGATTCTTGCAAGAATGTTGTGTTGCTTTATGCCAAAATCTCTACCAAACTCAGGAGGTATAGGAAGCAAACCGAAGTTACTATGGTTGGCATATCGCTATGCCAAAAATAATCCACTAAGGTGTTTATAGAGATTGAAATGGTCACCCATGGAAGAAGAGAACGAGGAGGAGAGGGAGTTGAACACGACTAGAGAGGATTGTGGGGATAATTTTAAGTATGTCTTAGGTTTTATTTAAATAGAGTTGGGGGGAAATTGAGAAAGATAAGCAGACCCGTGAATGATGCTAAAACCAATAAAAATATATCTAATTACTAGACCAATCTAAAATCGACAGCGCTAAAGTTTTCAAACTTTTGAAGAAAGAACCTAGCACTTGTGAAGGAGACATATCAAAATCATTTGACCACGTCAAGTTTACGTGATATGACAAGTCGGTCAAAAAACAAAGGAAGATAAGAGATAGTATTGTGGATACTAATGTTAACTTGATGGTTTGTAAGAAAAAAATGGGGTAAAGAAATCTAAAATAAAGTATAGATTATTATTTATTTTCTTTTGAAAGAATAAAAATAATAAGCCAAGCATAGAGAAAACTCTTTGGACGTATTACATTTCATGGGATATAAGATATATGCAAAATTACTCAAAGGGGAGGTAGTAGGTTGTCAGTAACCATGCAAAGTTTAAGCAGACCAACATTAATTCTAATAGAATTGCATGAGAATAGAGGCAGAAGGATTGACAGGGAGAGGGAGAGGGAGAGAAGCATGCATGCTCGGTACATTAATGCACGGGTTAGACTCAGATAATAACAATTCTTAACGAACTACGAAAAAACCGTCAGAAAAACACCAGACACAAAACCAAATAAAAAACGCACCTTGCTGTCCTCTGCGTGGCCCACTGAGACCCACCAAAAAAAACTCAAAACCAAATAAAAAACGGCACCCTGCTGTCCTCTGCGTGACCCACCCACTGAGACCCACCAAAAAAACTGTAAGGCTGTGTTTGATAGAAGGGAATTAGTTACATGCAATAAGCCTAATTTCCATGGAATTAGATTCCACGGAAATTCATTGCGTGGAATTGTAAATTCCTCCGTTTGATATCAAACATCTATTCCATGGAAAAGAAAATTTCTACTGTTTGATATCAAACAGCTATTCCATGGAAAAGAAAATTTCTACCGTTTGATTGCTCATCATTTCCACGGAAAGAATATATTTTTCATATTTATTGATTTAAGTTCTGAGCCATAAAAGCAAATAAAACATCAGAAATCTAAACATTATGAAATATGTGGAGAAAAAGTTCTAACAAATGGAAACCCAAACTATATATTCTGAAGCTTCATCTTTATCCATGCTAGCTTCCTTCCTTCGGACAATGATAAGAAATACCGAGCCATCCATGGATCCTTATTGAATAGTTCCGCCGCTTGATAAATGTCATCTTCTTCTAGTTCCGACATATCCTCTAAGGCGGCTTTAATCTTCTGCCAGTTTGGACCCTCAAAAGTTGCAGCAATTCTATTCGCAGCTTCTACCATCCCAGTAATGCCATGATTGATACCTTCTTCAAGAGCACGCGGCCTTTTGCGCCTTTGTGTTGGTCCAACACTTGGCTGAGTTGTATTAAAACCAGATGGAGTTGTATCCCTTTGAGTAGAGTTGGGGTTCGCAAACTCATCAAGTGGAACACTATCACCATAAAAATCATCTGATTGTGCAACCAAGTAAACAAATCATATTCAATATCAGGTAAAAATGATAAGTGAAGAAAATTTTCTGTGTTGCAACGATACGGATACGGCATCGGATACAAGATACCGGTACGCTACTATGATACACCAACTTGAAAAACTAAAATACGGCGATACGGCATATCAATAGTTAAAAATAAATATATTATATATAAGATAGAAACTTAACAAAATACATGTATGATTAACCTCACTGGAGAGAAAAAATCTGGATAAGAAGGAAGAAAGTCTAAAGCAAGATCAGTGGACAGATTTGGAACTAATATTTTATCACTATAGTCAAAACTTCTCATAAAATCTAGTAAAATATCTAAATTTTCTAATATTAAGGTATTGACATCTAATATTTAGTCAAAATTTTCTAACTGAGTTGTATCTTGAAGTATCCGGAATATTAGTACGCGTATCCGTGTAAATACGTATCGGTACGGCTGAATTTTTTTTTAGGCGTATCGTTGTAACACAGAAAATTTTCAATTAATTATTGACCCATTATTATACCAGGGGGAGTTTGCGAGTCAGATATTGGATCTTGAAATTGAGGAGAAGAAAAGTCTCCGCCTTCCACTGCCCTATCACCTGTAGCCTGCTCATGTCCAATTATAACTTGCCATTGATCATAGAATTTCATAGGCTTTTCCTTAACACCTACAGCTTCGGGGTGTGCCTGCAAAATAAAGCCAACTCTCAATCACTAATGATGTATGTGCAGAAACAACTATAACAAAGCAATAAGATGTGAATATAGATGCAACCTCTACGTATTTCTTCCATGCATCTTCGTCAGCAGAAACTGGGTTCTTGGATCAATGTTAAATCCACTTTGGCCAAGGACCTGTCTTGAGTACCATCAATCGCACCCACTGCATCCTATGGATATATATACACTAATCTAATTAGTTAAATTAGTTAAAAATCACAGGTTCTTCTACATCATAAACTTAATACATTGAAATGCCAACCTTAAAATAATGATGCCAATTGCGCTCGACGGAACAATCAACAGGAGAGTTTGCAGCGGTAGCCGGCTTAACTACATCCCCGTACAAACTGAGCAAGGATGATAAAACCATATGGAAATATCTACTAACAGTTTCCCCCGACCGACAGAACTGGAAAACAGAATTTCTAACCCGCAAGTCGTGACCAACGGTATGTAAAAACATGGCTACTTGTTCCTCAACTTTGACATATCTGCCATCAACTAATCCATACCCTCGTAATTGTGCACACAAGCGATGGAAAACAGATCAATTCATTCTTAGTTGTTCATGGCAATAAGTATCGCTCTCTGTATACATTCTTCCCAATACCTCATTTCTCAAACTAGTTCTATTTGTATAGGGAGACCTTGTAAGTAAAGATATATATCTTTTGTAAAATTCAAGTAGCGTCACAATTTGCATCAGCATAAGCATTGTGTAAAGAGCTGCTCGCTGACGACTTTCAAAATCTCGCATTCTACCAAGCAATCATAAGTTACAACCAAAATAAGAAGGTAATTTCTGCTATATCCATAAACAATTTTGTTGAGGCATTTTAACAAACACTAAAGAAGCATTATACATATTAAAAAAAACCCCACACTAGGATGGTACAAATCAAACTAGCACAATCCAATCATACGCAGAGTCGTAGACTCATCACTCATGGGTATTCAAAAAACAAAAGAAAAAGAAATCATATAAAAATGTACCTGACAGTTTCTTCCTCCTCTTTTTGATGCTTGCTCTCTGTAATCAGAATAGTGAGTTTGAGACAAATGGATCGTAGTATTTATAGCCTAACACAAGGGAAGATTTGGAGGAAAAACAAGGCGGGAGAATATCGTGATTTATGGATATCAAATCTCAGAAAGAAAAAAAATTCTAAAACTTTCCGTTTCAGCATTTCCTTTCTTTCCCTAGAATATTTTCCGAGGGGGTTGGGGAAATAAAATCCGATAGTGAAAAATATTCGTTTGGTCCTTTTTTAGGTGGGCATTTGTCTGTTTAATTTTTTTTTGGGAAAACGCCATTACTGTTTGGTCCATAATTATTTAAAAATATTAAATTGACCAAAGTACCTTTCCGTGTTAATTTCAACTTATTTTTTTTGTAGCAGTTCATTCTGCCTGATCAAACTGTACACTTCATTATATACTATAAAACAGATTTCATTCCAGAAATGAACTCCTGATAAAACCTATACAAATCAGACTTCATTCCAGAAATGAACTCCATATAAAAACCTAAAAAAACAGACTTCATTCCAGAAATGAACTCCATATAAAACCTATACAAATCAGACTTCATTCCAGAAATGAAGTCCATATAAAAACCTATACAAATCAGACTTCATTCCAGAAATGAACTCCATATAAAAACCTAAAAATACAGACTTCATTCCAGAAATGAACTCCATATAAAAACCTAAAAGAACAGAGTTCATCCAAAAATGAACTCCATATAAAAACCTAAAAAAACAGAGTTCATTCCAGAAATGAACTCCATATAAAAACCTAAAGAAAACAGACTTCATTTATGGAATGAACTGCATCATCATCATCTTCGTCGTCTTCAACAGCAGCAGAAATAAATTCTTCGTCATTCAACATCAGCAGCAACATCGAAAATCTTCTTCATCATCTTCGTTTCAATCTTCACCTTCTTTGACGGCAGCAAAAATAACAGATCTTTCATCTTCAAAAGCAGCAGCAGGAAAAAATGACGACAAAACGAAAAATCATCGTTGTCTTCCTCATCGTCATCCTCATCTTCTCTTCATCATCATCAACAACAGTAGAGACAAAAAAATCAAGAAAAAATCGTTAAAAAATCGTCTTCATCATCTCCACCATCTTCAACAGCAAATAACAACAAACACAAAGAAAAAACATACAAAGTTTCATCGTTTCATCATCATCTTCATCTTAACACACCATCGTAAACAGTAACAGAAGAAAAAAGAAGAAAGAAAAATGAAAAAGAAGAAAAAGTAGATCTAGAAAGAAAAAAAAGGAGGTGAGAGAAAATAAATCTGAAAATTATTTTCTTCTCCTAATAATGAGTATATATATGGTCCCCCATTAAAAGGGTATTTCTGCCACTACCATTTGAAAATTACATCATCCATGACGTCATTTTAGGACCAAATCATAATTTTTAGGACCAAACTATAATATATTTTACCAAAAAGGACCAAACAGACAGTTGACTCAGTCAACTGGACTAGACTCTCTTTAATATATTACTCCTAGGACCATATGATATTTCCTACAATCCGATATCTTTTCGTGGAAAGAGATCACGTGAGAAATTGAATCAGGGAAACAATTATTAAACCAAACGACGCAATATAGACTAATTCCGTGGAAAAGGGATTAATTCCACGGAATTAACCGCTATCAAACACAACCTAAGATAAAAAATAAATTCGATTTTTGCGTAGATCGAAAGTTCGTTCTGTCCAAAAGCACTCCTCAGATAAATTTTGTAGCTATAGGTAATTAGGATATGTATTTTCTCTTCATGATTTATAATGTTATTCGAATTAAAGTTTAAGTTTAAAATGATATACCTATTAGTTTAAAACTTCATTTTATGAAACCTATAATTATTATCTTTTAGCAGGTTAGCGTGAGAGAGATTATCAAGAAAAAACAATGGATAATTAAGAACGTGCGACTTGGGGATATAAAAACTAATTGGAGGATACAAATTACTTCCTCCAATCAATAATATTTGCTAAGGGGTGTTTTATGGGGGCAAAAATACTAAATACCCTTCCTTCAAAATAAAAATCAAAAAACTTAAAATTAAAAAACAAAATCATATCCCTCGTTTCCATTTCCACTTCAAAATGGGGGATAAGCTTGGTGTCGTTATGGACGTGGTATGAATTCCATGACGGTATGACCGCTTCCGACATTGTATTCATACCACGTCCATGCCGGAACCGAGCTTTTCAGCTGCAAAAATGAAGGATTCAAAGAAAAAAAATCAAATTTTCAACCTCTTATCAACAATTCTCTCTTCACAATCATCCTCCATTTTCACCAAAAAAAATCCCCTCTCAAATATTTTTTTCCTCCTTCTACTCTCACCCCACTCACCCAAATACAAATAAAAACACACACTGATCTTTTTTTAAATACTTCAGATTTTTCCTAATTATAATTAATCACTAATCCTGATTAGTGATGGGTAGATTAGGAATTACCTAAAATACATAAATAAGAGGTGACTCTGTTTTAATATTTAGAACCCGTTTCTGTCCTTTTCCTATATCCCGATTAGTTTTTATATACCACTATCACGCGTTCATAATTAAGGGCTGCAGAGAATTTAAAAATCTATAGAGATGAAAAGACAAGAGAGAAGCTAGTAAAGACTGTGAGGAAAACTCAATAAATGCCTAGCTATTAAGTTTCTAGTTTGTTGATATTTTACTAGTATATAAACTGGGTTAAGGTCTCCAATTAACACATCTGCTAAAGAAAAGAAAGAAAAGGAAACTTAATTTGTTCTACCATGGCTTGTGATCATACAGAGATACCAGAGAATGCGCAGGTTTCGATCACCAGGGTGATGCGATGTCGAGATAGGCATTTGCATAGAGAGCAGTACTATCTTTGCTATCTATGCGGAACTGACCTTTTTCTTCATTCGAACCCCGTTGAATGGCTTGCTTACTGCAATATGAACCCTGTTGAAAAGGAGAAGCTTACTGCATGTGACAAGACTGAAATTCGAAGGATGATGGAGGCTGGGATGTCCTTAGACGCTGCTGTTTTTTGCAGTGCGCTATGACTATGTTAGGAAGATAGAAGCAAGGTATGACCGGAAGAGAGGTAAGGGGAATTATGAAGAAGCTGAGCAAGATAGTCATCTAGATGCATGGGAAAGAAAGGTAAAGGTGGGTTCAAAGGTTATTATCCATGTTTCCGAAGTTAATTTCTACTTTTAAAATTGTCTTGTCTTGGTTTCCTAGTGTGTAATCTAGTGTCTTCAGAAATGTTTATTTTAAGTCTATGGGTTGAAGAAAATATGTATAATATTAGAAGTTCTACAAAATGTATTGCAAGAATTCTACGAAATTGTGCATGCATCTTAATCTAATGGAATTATCTTAATTTTAGTAATAGAAATAACAATTTAATAGCTTATTTTATTTAAGTAACAAGATAACAAAACCCTTTTAATTTTTATTAGATATGAAAATAGAACCCTTAAGATTATTGTGTTTACCCCTTTGGACTTGGTTAGGCCTTTACTTTTGAATCCTTGTATCTGTGAACTAATTTCTTGTTACTTCAATAAAATAAGTTACTGAACTGTTATTTCTATTACTAAAACGTAGATAATTCTATTAGATTGAGATGCAGGCACAATTTCTTAGAAATTTTGGTATCTTGTGAACTCATGCACAAGATAAGAGCCAATCATTGATATTGGAAATGATAAAAAACAATAAAAAAATACGAGAGATGGTGTATTTTGCACTGAAGAAGGTAGATGTTCATGGATTTTTTTAATTTTTCTCTATGCAAGTGGAAATTTCACCTTCCCCAATGCAAAAAACACATATCTCATATTTTTTAATTGTTTTTTACCATTTTCAATGTCAATGATTGGTTCTTATATTTTGCATATGTGCGCAAGATAACAAAACAAATTAATAAGAAGTAAAAGTAACTCGATGTTTCGAAGAAAAGTTTTCCAATTACCAATAAGAGCAGGGGGGGGGGGGGCAGTTAGAAGTTGATAAAAGCCTCGAAAGGAGAAACGATGTGCAAGAATTGATTGAGGAGATTGAAAGGCCAAGACATATCAGGTAAATAAAAGATAAATTAAGTTAAACTTTTCCAGCCACATTTGTTCATTAAATGCCACCTACTCTTAGATATGTTAAGGACTGTTCCTCAAGATAGAAAGTATAACAACAGGGGAATAGGAAGGGTAAAGGATTGCCAATACAGAGACCTAAAGGGACTTTGATATCTACCACGAGAACAAAGATTTGCATCTCAAGCGGTAATACGGATGTGAAGAGCATGGTTAATGATACCCAAACTTAATAATCTAAACTAAATGCTTAGAAATTAAAAACTAAATTCTAAACTAGTACTAACTCGGAGGATCCTTAAGATAAATAGAGATTCCTAAAAGAAAACCATTCAAAGGAAATCAGATTTCCTGAAGAAATAGAGGTAAATTCAAGCAAACATAAATCCTAAGCTAACAGATGAATAAAATCCCCAGCAAGGATGCAGAAATGCAGTGATTGGAACATGCAGATTCAGAAAAGAAATCATGCAGACAGCCAAAATCAAAATGTTTAAAACAAGTTAAAATTACGGTCAAAAAATTTTGATGCAGGATATGTTGCTGCCGGAATCATACAAAAAGGAGCGGTTTTTAAGGAAATCAAAGATAAAGTTTGTAATGAAACAAATTTTGGGTTCATTTTGAGGGACCAATACGGGTTTCAAACTGGGTGAAAAAACTAGAGACATATTCCTTCCATTCCATTACCCCTTACAAGTTAGTTAACTACTCGCTAAACATTGTAGATTCAGAAATAACTAGGTTAGCTGAATATCCAATCAGTAGGATGAAATTTCACTTACTCGGTTGGGCCAGTAAGTTGTTCGCCGGAAAAATCATATGTTAACTGACTTCCATTCTTACTGCACATATGGATCCAGGATCTTAATGTGATTATATGCAAGCAACAACAACGAGGATCCAAGCTGACAACGGATGGTGGGCGACGAATATTATGATCTTGTTTGTTAACTATTAATCTACAGACTAAAACAATAACATTTTATTTCTTGAATATCCATTACAGAGAGAACCCTTCATATATATATATATGTTCCTGGGAACAACCATCCAAGCTAATCCCTTAGGTAGTTCCAACACAAACAACTGAATAATAACTGATCACATAATACTAACTACATACACATGTAAGACACACATACAACTATATTAGGTTTGTAACAAAGAATTATTTGGTTATGTGCATCATCATTTCCTGTCCTTTGTAGTGCATCGTCATTTCCTGTCCTTTGTTTCCCATACACGATATGTATAAGGAATATTTTAAGTTTTACTACCACTAAAATCAATAATTAGGTTCCTTCTTTGTTTCAAAGTCGAATATCCCACAGCCCAACAGTTTTCATTGCCTGGGATATTGTAGTCCGCTGCTAATAGGGGTACCAAATTGTTTGGGGTGTACCAAAATGCATATTGGACAACTTAGGGATTGGTATACCCCCAGACAATTTGATAACCTGTAAGCAATCTTGAGAAACATTGACTTTGGGATCTTTTTCTCCATACTCAGCGGTAAAATATGGAGGTAGTTCCTTAATATGATCAATTAAATCAAAAAAAATCTAAACAAACCGCGTGAAAAACCATGTCAAAACCGGACTCTCACAAAATTTCCAATGGCCCATCCCCTGCTAACTCCCTGTCACACGGGACCCGTCCCCATGTGAGGGGACACTTTTGCTTAGTTCATTTACACGGTACGTGTAGAACTGCTGCAATTAAATATAGACATGATCTTTTCTTGATATCGTATATGAAAATTTTCTCATCTCAAGTAACAAGAAGAGTGCCAGCAATGACCCTGTGTGAGATTTTCTTCATCCTAAGATGTTTAGCTGCTCCTATTGTTCAATCAACCGAGCTCTTTGCCACCGGTTAACCACATGTTCTGAATCTAAATCCTTTTAGAGATGCAATCAGTGTATCAAAACTAAACATCGCATGTACATAGCAATATGCCAGTTTTCTTTAAAAAAAGAAAAAGGTTTAATGCATCCACGCTACACCAAATCAAAATTCTCCTAGAACCGTAGCACAGGTTACATGCAAGGTAACTGTTATGGGCACAAATGTAGTTAAGAAATAGAAAATCCAAGTCTGATGTTTTTGAAGAAAGTTTTATGGATCAAACCTTGTACAAAAGGGAACATGCCTCTATACTACTGCGCAAAAAGGGGCTTTTAATAAATCCACGTACTTCAACTACAAACTTAGGTTTTGCTTCTTCTACTTGAATCTCTGCTTCTATTGTCTTTTGATCCCTTCGAGCTTCTTCTCCTCCTCCTTCATCTGGAATAAGAGTTGGATCTTCTTCTGCTTTTCTTCTATGCTGAATCTGCTGCTCTTCACCCCTTTAGAATGCCCTGGTAATTTTCTCTCCCTCTTTTGATCCCTTCGGGCCTTTTTGGTTTCCTTCTCTGCTCCTTCAGGTGGAATAGGATTTGTATCTACTTGTGTCTTTCGCTTTGATCCTCTTCTCTTTGAACTTCCTTTAGAATCCTGTGGTGATTTTCTCTCGTTCGGTTTCTCCATGTTCTCAGCAAAAACAGAACCCTAAGGATTCGAGTGTTATTACAGGAAGAAGAAGAAGAAGCGGAAAAATGCAGAGAGGTCTAAGAGTTTTAGGTCTCACCGCCTCACTCTTTCTTAAACTGTTCCGTTTGTTTTACTATATCATTTCGTCGGGATACGTGACAACAAGAGGATATAATAAAAAGGTTTGTGATTAAATTATCACTAGCGCATGAGTCGGACGCGGAGGTATATTAATTTGCACCCGAAGAAGGTACACTCATGTCACAGCCTGATTAGCAATTCACGGTGGGAAAAATACGGTTTAGTCCAAAAACACATTAAAAAGTATTCCCTCCATTCTCTTTTAATAGTCCGGTTTTGTTTTTAGCGAAATTTAAGGAAATTAAGAGAACTAATCATTGAAAGTGGTCCTCATGACACTTGTCAACAAAATAAGTGAAGTGAAATGGTCCCCGTGACACTTGTTAGCAAAAGAAGTAAAGTGAAGTGGTCCACATGACACTTGTCACCAAAAGAAGTTAAGAGAAAAGTGGTCCCAAAAAATTAAAGTAACATTTGACTTTCCCAATTAAGAAACTGACCTATTTTTATGAAACTTTTATTTATAGAAACAGACCTATTAAAAAAGAACGGAGGGAGTACAATTTAGTCCAGGCCGAGTTAACTAGGTACAAAATAGTCCAAAAGCAGTTTAAAATATGGTTTACCCTCTATTAACCATTTTGGAAATCCCATATAGATTATGACTTGGACCAGGTCGATTCTTTTCTTGCATTTGAACCCTCGGACCCGGATAAGCAAGGGGATTCTAGTTCTGATTCAATTGCCCTGGGACAAATCTTTCACTCACGGAGACATGAAAACCTGTCACTATTTCGTCCTGAAGACTGATGCCACGGGAAGAAATAGCATTGAGAAGCGTTGTTGACTTAACAGTTAGGTTTCGGCATAACAAGGCGGTTCTTAGTAGCACTACCTTCTTCCTTACTTCATTTCTCTTTGAGTCTCCTTTCTACTTCATTTAGTTTTTAGTCTCCTTAATTGCAGGAAGTTCTCCAAAAGTATGAAAGGCTGGAGGACTTTGGACCATCCATTCCAGTGTGGTGTAAGGCTTTCACGAACCTGGTTTAAGAACTAAAGGGGCACAATCACTTGATGCGGGACACTCAAAGGACATACGTTGATACGTGTGCCTACTTCACGGAAGCTACCATGATCATTGCTGTCCCTACTGGAATCAAAATCTTTAGTTGGATCTTAACACTTGGAGCTTTGAAGAGGTACTCAAGTGCTTGAACTTGAAGGAGAAAGAAAGAGAAGCTCTCCGTAGGGAGGTCCCCCAGAACCCAAAGGACATGGGATATGGGGGTTTCCGCCTTCAGAAGTGTATATAGAATCTTGATGCTTAAGAGTCATCCAACGACTTTATTCCAATGCATTAGGTTCGAGACTTACTGGAGGACTGGGTGATCGCAATCATTGGCTATTGATTGGCTTTCACTATGACTCTGATTGTGCAGATTCTGCCGCCCATCCCTCTTCCCTACTAAAGAGCTACTAAAGGCCCTCTCCCGTTGGTCGAGTTCCTTTCAGGACCTCTTCATTCGTCACAGACGAAATGGAAGGACTTCTATTGGAATCCTCATCTAAATTCTACTTCTTAATCCATTTCTCTACCTGCTACTCTTCCTTGCCGCGGGGTAATAAATAATCTTCATGATTTACAATTTAGTCCAAATATTTACAACTTATTCCAAAGTGACTCATGATGATGTCAGCAACTTTAAATAATATAAAAATAATTAAAAACCAATTTATCTTTTGAACAACTCATCCAAAATTCACAAACTTTATATATTCGGAAATCTCTTTTCAAGGGCTACAAAAAGAGTATCCATATGACTATATAATTTTCACACTTATTTATTTTTTTAATTCACACTAGTGTACAACTATGTACACATCGGCAAAAATGCAGAAAATCCAACATTCATGATAGCCAGACTGCCATTCTAGTCTGCACAGACTGACAAAAATATCAACCACACCAAGCTCTTACTGAATAATGGCAGGATTTCATATGATGGTTTAGAAGTTAACCTGCATCCTGGAAAAAACAATAAAACATAAGAAAAAGTGATAACCTTTCACCAACAACCACATAAGAAACAAAGCAAAGAAAAGGATGAAAATGACACAATCTATTTGGGCCTAACTGCACAAATTTAATATCAACAAATACGAACCAAGGTTTCCCTTCCTGACAAATCATTCACATGTTGCAATCCAAAATTGAAAGATACTAGAGTTCAATACAACTTTCACAGATAAACCATAACTTTTAAAACATGCATAAAGCCGATCATCCACATTCACACACAAACCTATTTTTTCATGGGAATTACATAGGTGCACCACTATGTACACCGCTATAAAATACAAGAAACCTAATTTTTCATAGAAAATACACGGGTGCACCGATGTGTACACCCCTGCTAAACAAAACCTATCACTCATAACCACACAAAACCCAACTTTATCATGGAAAATACACAGGCGCACCAATATGTACACCACTGCAAAACATGCATAAAGACGATCATTCATAACCACAGACAAACCTACTTTTTCTAGGGAATTCCACTAGTGCACCAATATGTACACCCCTCCAAAACATGTATAAAGCCTGATTTTTCAGCTAAGATATCCTAATGCACAAAATTCTATTATCAACTGTGACCAACATTAAAGTGGGCATCAAAAAGGGAACCAAGTATACAATTAGACCAAATACCTATCACCATGTTGCAACATCTTGGGTTGCAAGCATAGAAGCATGAGGCGAGGACCCATCTTTATCAGCTTTTACCTTCATTCCCTTTGTAATCGTGCTGAAATATCTTGGGCTACAAGCATAGCAACGTACGTGAGGTCATTTCCAAAGGCAAATGCGTTCATAACCTCCTTTATCCTCTTCAACTCATCCTCTGAGCTTATCCAATTCCTGTAAATAAGATCATACGAACAACATTAAAATGAAATGCAAGTTAAGAATATATATTATATAGAAGATCAAATGTATATGAACATACCTCACCATCTCTGACCAAGAGGTATGAACCGAAATGCAAGTTAAGTGGTGAGCATATAATAGATTTTGCACATTGATCATTTAAAATAGCTTCTCTATTTATTTATCAACTTCTCAAAAGAAAGTATGAACTATTCAAACTACTGGTGACTCTCAACGTACCTTCAACTCAAATTAACCTATGTTAGATGATGCGATTTTTTAGCTTCAATGCTTCTCTTAGATATGATCAATCCTCATGATCTTCAACCTGAAAATTAAAATATTAGATAAAAATGTGTTGCGTTGAAGGAAAAAAATAGAAATAAAAAGCAATTAAATTGCAAAGCTATGCCCAACTTCAAAAACAATAAAACGTGTACAACTATGTACACCATAATAATTAACATGTGTACAATTATGTACACATTAATAATTCAAAAATATAATGTATAAAATGTGCACAAGCTACGAACGAAAGTGTTTACTGTATATGTAGATTGTAGAGAGCCAGATAAAAACCCGGACTACTGGTCTCTTTAGATTTGATATGTTTTTTTAGCTAATAGGTGCTACCTTTTAAACCGTCTCCTAATGTATAATATAAAAATTTCAAAAGATAGTCGTGCACGTCAGTTGCTCGATTATGTAATAAAGTGATTGGACACTTTGCATCAAAAGTTTTAACATATGAGATAAGCAAAGTATAAACTAAAAAAAAAAATCCCTAACATTCCTAAGTGAACATATATTTCATAAGAACCACATGCTTAACACTGAAAACTACTAGATATATGAAGAAAAATTGTGAATAATGAGTTAAAACAAATTCATACCAACAAATACGAACCAAAGTTTCCCTTCTTGACAAATCAGACACTTGCTGCAAACCAAATTGAAACATATTAGAGTTAAATACACCTTCCATAACAAAAAAATACAATACCAACAAAAGAAATAAGAACCATAACTTTGATACTTACAATAATCGTATCATTGAATGATGCAAAAATCTGAGCAACAACAAAAACAAACTCTTCATCACAGTCAACAATTCCATGAGAACAATCTCTTCCTTGGGATCTCTAACCTTCTTCCTTGACTACAAAAATCCAAACACAAAAAATCAGTGTATGTACAACCATGTGCACAATAATTATCAGCAAGTGTGCACCTATATGCACATTGACATTTAACAAGTGTACAACTATGTACACCCAAAACATATATACAATAAAACTCAAAAATAAGCCTTAAAAAATCATTACATAGCATATTAGTGTACAAATATTTACACCTCCATAGAAACCTAACAAATTCGAGCATCCATACACACACGACATACCATCCTTCACCCCGTAGTATAATAGCGTACAAACATGTACACCTTTAAAAATACCTAACACTATCTAGAATCCAGTCAAACAAAACATATCATATATGCACTCAACACAAAGCATACTAATGTACAATCATGTACACATATACAGAAAAATAGCGAAATATAGTATTGATTCCAACAAAACTATCCATGCATACCTCAAGGACAATTTAATTGTACAAATATGTACACCATATGATAATACAAAAAAAAAGACTGATGCAAAGGTGTATCAGGGTATATATAGTTCTTTACTATTAAGAAGAGGCATGTGTACAATTATGTACACATTAGCAATCAACATATGTACAACTATGCACACATCAATAATCAACAGGTATACATGAATGTACACATTAACAATTAACAGGTGTATATCTATGTACACATTGATAATTAACGGGTGTACATCTATGTACACATTAAAAATCAACATCTGTATAATTATGTATATATCAAGAGTCAACATGTGTACATTAAAAAAAAAAAGTTTCATAGATGATCTTTAGAACTCGAGGTTGAATTGTTCAATAAGGACTATTAAAAAGTATGCAAATTACATAACGGAAAATTTGACTGATTAAGTTGCCAAACCAAGAAGTAATTATATGATTTATCGTATTTACTGTCTACTGAAAGACCCTGGATTTCGGTTCCAACTACTTCACCTAGTGCCATTAATAAAGTCCTGTAACAATAGACATCGGCTTTCAGTTCCAAGTATCCGATGTCAAACCAAAGCTTATTATCAAAAAAAAAAAAAACATCAAGAGCATATAATCAACCATCATCTTCTGATGGATTTGAAAATTACAGCAAAATGAAAAAAGAAACCACCATCTTTAAGAAAAACGAAACCAGCATAAACTCTATTATGTTGCAGAGTCTAGCAACTCATTCCCACATATATCAGGAATATAAAACTGGTCTACAAGCATATACACCTCGTATAACAAGCACAATAAATATAGTGCACTATTATGTGCGCCGTGTATAAATGGTGTACAACAAAACACACTTATATTTTAGAAACTTCAAGCTCACCAGCAAGTCTAACACCACTTAGCCCTCCCTCAATAAACACCAAGCTTACCAGCAAGTCCAACACCACTAGACCCTCCTCCAATGATTAAGCATTGAAACTGCAAACTCTATCTTATTATAGCCTGTCATTAAATAAAAAAATAAAATATGTACACTTCAATCATGTTCTAACCAAATTCAGATACAAAATACCCTGGTCAATATGTATTCTAGTTATTATTAAGTTCTGTAGACATTTCCAAGTTGCCATTAATATATGGTAAACAACCACCAAGTAGATCAAACATTCATAAGTAGTTAAGAGAATACAATCTGGCTAGAGATCCTTGCCTTGCCTTATTCGACCGACTGCTGCTTTCTCTTGTAGTTGCAATACCACAACAACTTTTTTCATCGATAATTAAAAACCTATACTAAGTCGTGTACTGTATACAAATATCTAGATTTTCCCGTATACATAAACATTCTTGTGTATCAGATTAGTATATTAGGGAGTACAAATTACATATCGTTTTAATGTGAGTATATGTATACATGGAAAATCATTTTGAGTTTATAAAAAAAAACAAGCAAACAGGTAAACCTTTTTTGTCTATTAATCTCTGACTTCTACGTACTACAGAAAGAAAAAAATTAGGTAAAGAAAAGAAGAGAAGCAGAAGATAAAATAACGGATAGACAAAGATCAACATAGCTTTCATCTCTTAATGTGATCCCTGCTTTAAAAAATTGTTTGAATAATTTATCAGCCCTGGCAATACAGTTGTTAGTAGATACTTTTTTTTACACTTCCGGCAGTGTCAGCCGGTGATCCATGTCTTCTTGAACCTTATTTATGGGTTAAGTGCAGCTCAGATACCCCTCTCATGACAGAAATGTATGACAAAATCTCCACTCAACCCCTCTTAATTAATGCATAATTTTTCTCGTTTTCAAATCATTCTTATATATACTTATGATGATCTTTATATTGTGAACTACAGAAATCTCCATGATTCTACATTAGTGGAACAGTCTCCCATATTTTAGTGCCATGGATGCACTTGAGAAAATTAGAAAACGGGACCAATTATTAAAATATAATTATGCATACTGATGAAAGTTCATAGATCTCTATTTCAAACCAAGGCTAATTAATTACGTACGCTGTAAATAAATACAAGCTAGTTGGTCAATCTTCATAGCATTTACTGTTCCGAAAGTAAGTATCACTGCTTAAATGAATGCACCTAATACACATGGAAGCCTAACAATTCTCTATAAGTAATTAACGATCAACTTAATTACCTCAAATGCAAAGTCATCTTGAATTATATCTCCTCGGCTTGATGGATTCCTCCACCATTAGCTCTTCCAATTGTACAAGCTTGATCAAATAGCCACAAGCCACATGTTTTCAACCCCGATAAATGGTTTCGAAAATTAGTATCATCACTTGCTTTCCATAAGCTGACATCACGATAAGAAATTCATTATTCAGTAAAAACTTTAAGCAATAAAAAGATACTGTATGCTCATTAATAACAGAGAAGGTCCATTTCCAACCCAACAAGTTCAAAGAAGTTCCGTCCATCATAGTAGTTGTATCCAAAATTTACTCATGCACCTACTTCTACTTATCATGTGTTGATGATTCGGTAGTATCATTTGTCTCCTTTAGTCTTCTATCAGATTCCACAATTTCGATGCATAACGTAATTAAAACTACTCAGAGAAGTTAAATAGCAAAATCTGATTTGTGAATATCACAACTTTATAACCTAAAAGAAAAATAAAACAAGAATGGGAAAGTAATATTTTACACAAATTTTTCATGGATTCTTATAAGCAAATATACCATAAATTCCTAAGCTACTACAGACACATTCACAATTAAACAATAACAAATAAATTACAATTTTTTTAACCGGCTAATACAAAACAACGAAAACCATAACAGATTCCGAGTCCGATGCATAAAACTCAAAACCAAAAATCAAATTAAAGTGAGATCTGATATAAAAATTAGGTTATTATTCCTACTACTTACATCTTTGAATTGAAGGAATCCAATACCTCATAGATAAGTAATGACCCTATGAGCAGATCCGACGGAAATATAAGCTGAACAAATGACATCTTATCCGAAAGCATTAGATCCATGCTCGAAAATCTCTACATGACCTCCAATTTCCATCAACCAAAACAACAATTATTTCTCTAAATCTTCAGATATGTATAAAGAGTTTCTCTCTTTGTTTTTCTATGAGGGACGAAGATTAACTCAAATTAAATGATAAGAACATATTCACATCTTTCAAATCGCTTCCAAATGATGAAATCTTCATATTGATTTGCTAAAATTTACTGATTTTGAGTTAATCTTTAAAAAATGGAACTGATAAAGACAATTTAGGTTTTTCAAAGACGAATCTGGTGTTTGTTCGATTATCATAATAAGGTTTGAAGATTGAAATTTCACTGAAACGAGATTCAATTTTATGATTTTCTTTCTTCGCTCAAGAGAGCTGTTTCCGTGAAATGAAAATGAAAACATGGAAACAGAATTACAAAGAAGTGATATGACATTTAGCCGAGGGGTATTTTTTCCCACCGAAGAAATTAGTTTTGGACTGAATCGTCCATGAAAGGATTGGCCCGTAGAAAATTTGGTAAATTTGGATCCCCTAGTACTAGGCTTGAGATGGAAGGACTAGACAGTCTAAAGCTTAATAACTTTGGGACTAAACGTTAATTTCTACATTCAGGGTAGAGGGAATAGTTCAGAGTGGCACATGTACGGGTATTATACGGATTCAGGTAGGTCGGATTCAGTCAAAAAGTCGGTTGTTGGAGAATGTGTCTCAAGCGTGTGATCTCAAGCATGTGTATTTAGTCAAGTGAGTAACCGACAGGTGTTAGTTAGTTAACCGACTACATTGTGTTGGTAAATTGATTGTTTTTATATCCTTCCGCTCATCTTCTTTTGTAATTGTAACAAAAAATATTAAATTAAGAATTAATAAAAAAATCCGAGAGAACTGTCTAGCGAAATTCATCTCTTTATATGGTATCGGATATACTTAATTCAATTTTTACAGTCCAACAATGATAGAAACCAATAACATATACCATTAATATTATTCAATTACTCATTATGGAAATCACAAATCCTTTTTCGCTTTGTTGATGGATCGTTTCAATGTCCAGCGAAATTCTACAGAAAAACATTTCCAACAGGTCAAACAATTGTTGAAGATGTTAGAGCATTGCTCGGTCGAACTCGCAAGCATTGCTATCTCAAGCTTGCTTGTCAATTTTAGTGATCAAAACTACAAGTCTTGATTTATAGTCTATTTATAGTGATGTCTCGGGATAGATATCACTATAATCCTATTCCTAGTCTACTTATAATGATGTCTCGGACTAGGATTATCCAGAATTATTTTTTTTAGCAAAGCTAAGGTTAGTTTACAGGAGAGAGAGTGATTGAGAATCGGCGAAAAACAGGCGACTAACAAACTCGGTCATTAAATTCTCAGATTTTCTTCAATCCTGGTAAGTTCTTCATTAATTCCAGGTGGTTTTTCGAGTGATTCAATGATATGTGGTAATATAAACATTGATTAGCTTCATTAGATTGGTAATAATATGGAGGAAACTCAGATTCAACTAGAAACTGGATCTAGTTCTGGGTTGAAAGAAAAAAGTTTTGAAACAAATTTTAGAACAACATCAAAAATTATTTTGGATCTTCTTGAGTGTGGTACTCATGGGAATTCACCCTCTCTTTTTATTCCTGATGATATAATTGATGATAGCTTAGAGGAACGAAAATTTAGTTTGATCGGCAGATTGGATCTTGTCAAAATAAAAGTTAAGATTGCAGAATCAACACTTAGAATACAATGGAAATTGAAAGGTTCTGTTCAGCTTATCCCACTGGGAAAAGGATTTTTCATAATCAAATTAGAAAATGAAGAAGATAAGCTACATATTTGGTCTGGTAATTGGGTTGTGGAAGAAAAAAACCTTACTCTTAAGAATTGGGAACCAAATTTTAACCCAGCAGCACAGGAAACTACTTCAGCATTTGTTTGGGTGAATTTTCCAGGTCTTAGCATAGAATACTGGAAGAAAAATATTATTCTGCATATGGGTATATCTCTAGGGAGACCAATAAAAGTGGATGAAATAACTTTGAAAAAAGAAGCAGGATACTATACGAGTGTATTTGTGGAGATAGATTTAACAAAGGCTATCCCAAGTAAAATTTGGGTAGAATCTAAATATGGGGGTTTTGAACAAGAAGTCCCAATTCCTAAAATACCAAAGTTTTGTAATTATTGTCAAGTTATAGGTCATTATGTTGCAGAATACATAAATAAAAGAAAAGATCAAGGGCACCCTGAAGTGGCTCCAACAACTTCTATAGTTAAACAAGTTTGGAGAAAAGTTACACCAAAGAAAAAACGAACTTCAGCACAAACTGGTTTTGATATATACTTCAGTTCTCCTTCCAAGATTAAAACTATGGAAAATATTGATAAAAATTTGCTTGAAAGTGATGAGGAAGTGGATGCAATTATTCCTCCTACCCATTCAACAGAAGGTACTTAACATAGTATCAATACAAGTAAATTTCAAGTTCTGCAAGATATGAATGATGAAATTTTCAATTCACAAGTTGAATTCCAAGTATTAAATGTTGAAAAAACTCTAAAGTCAGCTTCTAGTGCTCTTTCAATTAATGAAGTGATCCATGTTATACCTCTAGTGGAAAAATAAGTAGTGTATATAAAAGTTCCAAAAGTCAAACAGAAGGCAGTTAAACATATAAGTATTATTAAGACAAGAAATCAAGCTTCAGGTTTAGTGAATAATGAATGTCAATTTGGAAAGTTGAGAGGGAGCAATTCTTCTCAACCATCATCAAATTAATGAAGATAGCCTTCTGGAATATCAGAGGCCTAAGGAGAACAAGGGCCAAAGATAAACTGAGAAGTTTAGTTCACAATTTTAATCATTCTTTAGTTATACTAGCAGAACCAAGAGTAAAGTATTCTTCCAATTTTTGTAAAAAATTGAGACTATCAGGTATGCATTATGAAGCTATACACAATTCATCTTAATCAAGAAAAGACAATATTTGGATCTTACGGAGTTCTTCTATACAACCTCCACCTCTTATTTCAAGTACTGATCAATCAATAACAGTTGAAGTGGGGGGTGCTCTAATCACAGGTATTCATGCAGATTCATTAACAGTAAATAGAAGAGAACTTTGGTGTGAGATGGTTGATATAAGTTCCTTAAATAAACCATGGCTGGCAATTGGTGACTTTAATTTATTCATTAAGGAAGAGGAAAAGAATGGAGGTTTAAGACCATTGAGAATATCTATGTTAGAATTCAATAACTGTCTAGCAGTGGACTGATACAAGCTTCTAATTCTGGTTTAAAATTTTCTTGGTGCAACAACAGACCTGGAAAAAAAAGAAAATATGGAACTTGGACAAGGCAGTATTCAATGATAAATGGCAATATCTTTACCCAAGTTGGGCACATAAAGTTGGATCTATGGGTGTCAAATCATAGTATATTATATGGAGCAAATGCTGCAATCCCTAAACCAGCAAATATTCCATTTAGAGCATTAAAAGTGTGGAAAAACCATCCAAGATTCTTGCAACTTATAAAGGACTCATGGAGCAAGCCACTAAAATGTAATACAGTTTATATATACATGAGCAAAATGAAGAGATTAAAAAGTGATATTAAGGAATGAAATTGGTCTACCTTTGGTGATGTTAACAAAATTTTGAAATTAGCAGAGGATGATGTTTTAGCTGCTTCTCTTGCTTCAAATCAGAATCCAGAATGTTCTCTTGAACAATCTTATTACATCAAGAGGGAAGTTGGAAGTTCTTACTCAGCATCAAAAAGAAATTACTCAACAAAAATCCAGAGTAATGTGGTTAAAAGATGGAGCTTCAAACTCTAAATTTTTCCATATTAATCTGAAAATAAGATAAACTCAAAATATGATTGTGGAGTTAGAAGATGGAGATGGAAACATTATTACAAATCAAAAAGATATAGCTGCAAATCTTGTTGGATACTTTGAAGATAAGTTAAATTTCAAGAGGAGGAAATAAATCAGCATTTCTTGGATAACATTCCTAAAGTGGTAGAAGTTTAAGACAATAAAATGATTGAAGCTACTCCTACAAATGAAGAGATTAAAAAAGTTGTTTTTGAGCTTAATCCAGAAAGTGCGCCAGGGCCTGATGGTTTTGCAGGATGGTTCTACGGAAATTATTGGGAAATTGTGGTCTCTCTCCTCCAGAAAGTGCTGGAGGAGAGGATTTATACATGCAAGTCTTGATGCTAACTTCTTAAAGCTCATTCCTAAAGTAAGTAATGCTAAGAGAGCAAAATAGTTTAGACCAATTGGCTTAATGAATTTGAGCTTCAAATTTTTTACAAAAATATGGGCTACAAGGTTGGGAAGCATAATTCATAAGATAGTTTCACCCAAACAAGGAGCATTCATAAAGGGCAGAACAATCCAAGAACAAATAGCACTAGCATCAAAAATGGTGAATGAACTAGATACTAAAAGAATAGGAGGTAACTTTGGATTAAAGATTGATATCACTCAAGCCTATGATTCACTCAGCTGGAATTTTCTGTTTCAAGTCATGAGTAAATTTAGTTTCTCTGACAAAGGAATTTATTGGCTTCAAATTCTTCTTAACTCAGTTAGAATCTTTGTATTAGTAAATGGTGGTCCGGAAGGCTATTTTCAAGTGGAGAGGGGATTGAGATAGGGTGACCCTCTGTCTCCTCTTCTATTTGTTCTTGCATAAGATGTCCTAAGTATAAATCTTACAAAGAAGATACAAGATGTAACTCTGAAAAAATTGGTTAATAGAAATAGAATCAAACCTTCCCATATTCTTTTTGCTGATGATGTATTCTTATTTTGTAATGGAGAGAGAAGAAATGTTAAAAAACTAATGAAATTTTTTAAGGAGTATCAATTTGCTTCAGGGCAAATGATCAGCTTGGAAAAAAGTAAATGCTTCATAGGTGGAACAAGTGATAGCAGAAAGCTTCAAATCTCATAAGAATGTGGAATTCCTTTGGCAGATTTCAGATAAATGTTTGGGAGTACAGTTATTTCCTGGTGGTGTTAAATCATTTCATGTATGGAACTGTGTGGAGATGATGCAGGAAAGACTTGCAGGATGGAAAGGTAAGTTGATTTCTTTTCAAGAAAGATTAATTCTAGTAAAATTTGTACTGAGTAGCTTACCAATATACAATATGTCAGTATATAAATGGCCAAAAAGAGTATTGAAGGAATGTGAGAGGATTATATCAGGAAATTTTTATGGACTGGCGATCCTTCCCAAAGAAAGCAGATAACTCTAAAATGGAATAAAGTTTCATCACCATTAAGTGAAGGTGGTATGGGAATAAGAAGGTTGGAAGTAATTAATAAAGATTTATTAATGAAGCTATTTTGGAAGATTCAAAATGGAACAGAGGAATGGGCTAAGTTTTTTCAAGCTAAGTTCCAGAATAAAAAAGGTGAATGAATTTCATATTACAAGAAACCATCCATATTGCAAGGAATAAAGTGGGTGATGGAAGATGTACAGGAAGGCACAAGATGTTTTGTAAGGAAAGGAAACAATATTTCAGTTTGGGATGATAAATGGATTCATGATAAGGCATTGAAAGAACAATTCTCTGACAATATATTCCTTAATCAATTCCCAGAGATGAAAGTTGCATATCTTTTATTACAAGGAGAATGGGTTATTCCAAGTGAGATAATGGAGATGAATGATGTTAATGAATTGCCAGTCATAAATGGAGAAGAGGATAGAAGAATTTGGACATATACTATCTCAGGTGATTTTACAGTTGCATCTGCAGTGGAAGCTATAAAAGAGAAATTCCCAAAACTGCAATGGACAACACGGGTATGGCATCCCTCTGTTCACCCTAATGTTGCAAGCAATATCTGGAAGTTAGATAGAAACATATGTGCCACAGATGAAAATCTTAAAAAAGGAATGTTCAAATGGCTTCAAGATGCTGCTTTTGCAAAAAAGAGGAGGAAGCAGGGCCAAATATTGAGTAATGCAAACAAGCTAGTAATACAAGAGTGGCATTGTTATTATCAAGCAAATTGGCTAAATGAAGCATATGACGCATGAATAACTAGAACGAGTTTAAGGAGTTGGCCTTGTGATTGAAGCACGAGGATTGACGTGCATTGGCTAAGAGAAAGAAGGCTACTTTTCTGTTTTTTCTTGTTTTGTTTCTTTTCCTGGGGGGTCCCTTAACCCCAGCGGTCTGATAAAAAACAAATACCAAATTCTATGGTATTACAACTTTTGTGAAATAATATGGAGATGGTTAGGGGATATGTTTAACTTTATCAATCCCAGATCTTTTGAAGAAATGCTGAAAATGGAAAACAAAAAAGCCCAACCATAAAGGAAATCTGGAGAGTAGCTTCATTCATTACAATGAGGGAATTATGGTTTAAAAGGAATAAATGCATTGACGAAGAAGAATCTTTAACATTGGAAGTAATCAAGACTGAGATTGTTCATTTAACAGAGGAGTGTGAAGTCATGATGAAAGCACCAATGTGGAACAATACTTATAATCTACAGGTATTAAGAGCCCTAAGACTGAAATGCAGGTGTTAGAGCATTGCTCGGTCGAATTCGCATGTGGTGCTATCTCAAGCATGTTTGTCAATGTTAGTGACCAAAACTATAAGTCTTGATTTTTAGCCTATTTAGATATCTTGGACTAGGACATAAATTGTATATTTGAGATTTAGATTTCACGGGTTCATCATTTGAAGACGAGGAACTACTAAGGGGAGCTTGTGGAACTTCATCGACAAAAGGTATATGGAGACTGGAACTTATATATCACTTGGAAAGTCTATTTCTACTCTATCTCCTATATTGAGACATAGGTCGTGTTACGATATAGTTTTCTATTATATGCATTTGATATTTCGAGATGAGGAAAGCTTTCGCTTCGGCCTAATTCATCTTACATTCATGACGAAAGTCCGAATAAGATCATATGAAAATTGCCGAGTTAAACCCCACATGGTGTGATGCAATCATTTTGGTGAAGTCTTGGAATGTTTCATTATGATAATTTTATAATTTGAAAATTGCTTTGACGAAAAATAGCTTGTGAATAACAACTATATAACGTCTTCTAAGAAAGTTCCAATGATTGAAATAAAGAGTTTAGAATCATGTAACCAATGTTTGGATATAAATATAGTGTGTAAATCACATTATTGTGCAAGCTCAAAACCGGGAGCCTAAGTATGCGTACCCGTACGCGCACTGGTGGTTACTGATGTCTGGGCAAGTATGCGTACGCGTACCGGTGGAATGTTCACGTCCGTGAAAATCTGATGGAGTTTGGAATGTGTTGAAGTATGCGCACCCGTACGCGTACTGGCGTAACCAAACTCAAGTCCGGCTACTCAAGTATGCATACCCGTTTGCGTACTTGAGTGGGTTACTTTCTAAATCGGTTGTGTACATGAACTTAAACATTTATATAATAAGGAATGCAATCTTCGTAAACCGTGGGTATAATGTTCATGAATTGATTCGAGTGAATCAAACTGATTTTGTTTCGATTGTGTTCTTGTATACTTCTATGAGAATATAGCAATTCAACGATTCTTTAACTAGTTTCATTTGAGTCATTTGAACTAGTTATGGTTAAGATGAATATGGCTGATATGAGAGTTATCATATGGATAACTTCGGTTGACCATTATCAAGCCAACATGGTGCACACGTTTGGTACGGTTACATAAACCTAAACGAGGGTACATTTCATTTGTGTGTAACAAGCTAAGTTCGATCTAAAGGTTGAAAGATGATCATGTGAAAATTGACGAGTAACATCTTACATGGTTTGTGCGATACAATCATTTGGCATAGACTTGGAATGTGTCGTTATGATTATTTCAATAACTTGAAAATTGCTTTGATGCTAATAGTGTGTGAAAACGGCTATTGTCATCCTCTAAGGAAGTTTCAATGATTTAAATAGAGTTTAGAATACTTAACCATCATTGGGTTATAAATATAGTGTGCATTCTTGCATGTATGTGATCCATGACCGGAACTAAAGTATGCATACCCGTATGCGTACTTGTAGTTGTGAATTTTTGTGTACCAAGTACACATACCGGTACGCATACTTGCGCAAGGTATAGGTCCGGGAATTTCTGATGGATTTTGGAAGTGTACTTAAGTATGCGTACCCGTTTGCATACCGGCGAACCCAAACTCAGACCGGCTACTTAAGTATGCCTACCCGTTTGCATACTTGAGTGGTTAAAGTTCTAGAATTGGTTTGTTCATGAACTAATACATTTGTATATTAAGGAATGCATTCTTTGCAAATCGTGGATATAATGTTCATGAATTGATTCGAGTGAATCAAACCGATTTTTCTTCGATTGTGTTCTCGTATACTTCTATGAGAATATATCAATTGAACAACTCTTTAACTAGTTTTATTTGAGTCATTTGGACTAGTTGTGGTTAAGATGAATAAGGTTGATACGAGAGTGTTCATATAGCTAACCTCGGTTAACTACTGTTGAGCCAACATGGTGTACACGTTTAGGTACGGTTACATAAACCTAAATGAGGGTACATTTCATTTGTGTATAACAAGCTAAGTTCGATCTAACGGTTGAAAGATATTAGCTTGAATCTAACCAGGTTTTCATCTAACGGTGAATATTGAATGCTTTGTTACCAAGGTAACTTAGATTGCAAACCCTGATTTGAAAACTATATAAAAGAGAACTCTAGCAACCAGGAAACCTAATCCCTACGCATTATATGTGATACTAGTTGTATAATCTAGAGTCGATTCTCCTTTAACCTTAGGTTTTTCATGAAACCCAGTAGGTTAACGACTTGAAGACTTCATTGGGATTGTGAAGCCAGACCACTCTATTTTCTCTGTAGTTGCGTGTTTTGGTCTTACTTCTTCTATCTTGATTGAGTATTATCTTTGCTAAGATTTGCTTGAGATTTATCTCTGATAGGTAAGATTAAAAAGTAGTCACAAACATCTTCGTCTCATCGTTTGTGATTCCACAATATCTTGTTTCGCTACCATATGATTAAGATTATTATGTGATGATTGAAATTTCTAGGCTTTTCTTCGAGAATATAAGTCCGGTATATCAGTTGGTTCCTGTTCACCTTGATTTATCAAAAGATGGAATAAAACTCGTAGGTATTTCTGTGGGAGACTGATTTATCTATTCCAATAGACTTTTCTGTGTGAGACAGATTTGTTTATCAAGTCCTCGACTTTGGGTCTTAGCAACTCTTTGTTGTGGGTAAGACCAGCTAAGGGAATCAAGTGTGTAGTATCCTGCTGGGATCAGAGGCGTAAGAAGCGCAACTGTACCTTGAATCAATGTGAGATTGATTAGATTTCAACTACACCACAGTCCGAAGTTCATTGGTAGTAGGCTAGTGTCTGTAGCGGTTTAATACAGTGTGGTGTTCAAATCTGGACTAGGTCCCGTGGTTTTTCTGCATTTTCGGTTTCCTCGTTAACAAAACTTAAGGTGTCTGTGTTATTTTTTTTTTTTGCATTATATTTTGTTATATAATTGAAATATCACAGGTTGTGCGTCGAATCGATCAATTGGGAAATCCAACGTTTGGTTGTTGATTGAAATTGATTGATCCTTGAACATTGGTCGTTGGTACCTTTCAAGTTATTTCTCCTATATTCAATCGGGATCGCAATTTCTTATTTGATGATTGCAGATTGAATTGAGAGATAGAGATATAAAACTCTTTGATATACTTTTCTCTAGATTGAGTCTGACTGTCTAGTTGATTCTCTTGAAAGTATATTGGAGTTTGTCTATTCAGATTTCCAAACGAGATACTGGGTGTGGTTGTTGTACTCCCGTTTTTTTCAGAAGATCCATCGTTCGTTGATCTAGATATTGAAAATGAATTCGTGCGAAGTTCGATTTACAATTACTGGGTGAATCAAGATCAAGTAATATTATCCTGGTTTTTCTCTGCTTGTACTGAAGAGAATCACTCTCAGGTAATTGATTATACATTTTATCATGAGATTTGGGTACGTTTAAAGCAGAATTGCAATCCAACAACAAAGTCTCGATTATTGAAATTAAAGAATGGACTAATTTATTTGAAGAATAGCAATGATTCCATGTTAATGTATTTCAATAAAGCAAGATCAATTTATTACCAAGTAGCACAAATTGATAGAGCAATTTCTGATGAGATCTAGTTTTTCACATTCTACAAGGATTACTAGCTGAATTCAATGTATTCAAAACTTCGATTTCTACTCAACAGTTGACGAATGATAATCCAATTACATCTTCTGAGTTGTTAGGACTTTTGCTCTCTAAAGAAGCTCGTGTTAGCTCTGAAACTAAAGTTAACTTAACAACAGCTTCAGCAGATATATCTACTCAACAATCATCTCTGTATTCATCTTTTGATTCTTCATACTAACATTATTCAAATCCATTTTATGCTTTTTATCGACAATATCCTTTTTCACCCTTCTTTGCACCTTCAACTCAACCTCAAACTTGAAAAACCGGGGTATAACAACCACATTTAATATTTTGTTCGACAATCTGTATGGACCAAACTCCAATATAATGCCAAGATAATCAACTAGATAGTCAGACTCAATCAAGGAAAGATATCCAAGAGTTATATCTCTTTCTCAAATTAATTAACAAATAAACTGGATGGAATCCGTGAACTGATTGGTATGAGAATAACTTGGACGGTATAAAAATTTTTTTCCAAGCATCATCAGTTTTTATCCAACAACCAAAGGTAAGATTTACCAATTGATTGAACTACGCACAACTTGTAATATTTCAATTATATAAACGAATATAATGCTGGAAATAAATAACATAGACACCAGAAGTTCTGTTAACGAGGAAACCATAAATGCAGAAAACCCCCGAGACCTAGTCCAGTTTTGAATACCACACTATATTAATCCTCTACAGAAACTAGCCTATGATAAATGCATAATTCATATGATTTTAGTATCCATTCCATACTTGTTTAAGCTATTATTCGTGCATGTATTCGTATTATTACTATTGTTTTCTGTTATTTTCCTCTATTAGGTGAATCATCCAAAAAGGAGCTACAAAGTGTTGAAAATAGTTAGGAAGATAAGTATTCCAAGAATCCAAGCGTCCAAGTCCAAGCGAAGTGGAAGAAAAGCGACGAAAAGGAACAAAACGCTCAAAATCAAGAGAAGGACCAAAGAAAGATCTTAACTCATTCAAATTAAGGATTTCTCATCATCATATTAGATATAATTGAAAGATAAAAAGAATGCAAAAAGAATGAGGTCATTCCGAGTTCGGATGAAGAAGTTATGGCCAAAACAAGTTTTTATTGAATACCGAAGACAGTAAAGTTCGCGGATGGGTTTCATACTTTAATTCCGAAAATTTCTGCTGGAATTTAAAGTTCGCGGACTGGGTTCGCGATTTTACCAAGTGGAAAACGTGTATTAACACCTTGGAAAGCCTAAGGGCATGTTTGGGGTCGTTATTTCGTTATTTCGAGTCGGGTTCTTGAATCGAACTAAATACTTGGAGACCAAGTAATGTAAACCTATAAAAAGGTATTAGGTTATGTAAAATATAGATCGAATCTCATATCACAAGTTCTACATCAAAACCTAGGGTTTTCCCCTTTAGGGGGAAACCACCATTATTCATCTTCTTTGTAATATGAGTAGATAAATCCTTTGTTGATTAAGGATGAATTCAATGTTCTAAGCTTGAAATTTTATTAATAGTACAAGTCTATTTGAAGTTTTAATCATCATCGTTTTTTTATTATATCTAGGGTTTATGATTGATTCTTATATTGGTTTGGGTGCACAACTAGATTAGTCTATTAATCATTCTATTGCTAGTAGCGAGTTGAGCGATCCATAATTGTCGTGCATATCCTATACAAGTAGAGAACATGAGACCTTGCAGAGGGATTCCGTAAAGCAATCGTGTGTGGAAACAACACCAGTAAGTGAACCGAGCGTACTGAGTTTAACTGCTGGAATCAAACCTAAAACGTTTGATTGAGTTACACCTTGTAAGCGTACCTCAAGGCGGCTCAGTTAGATAGAATCCGGTGACTAAGCGTACCTGTTATCCGGTGATACAAGGAGTTTTGGGGATATCTAAGCGTACCTGCTATTCTACGGTTGGTGATGAATGGTCCTAGCCGAAGATAGGTAAGTATTCTAATCCGGTAATCGCTTGGTAACGGTGAAAGATTCCTTGATTATCTCTTTTATTTATTATTATTATCTTTATATTTATCTTACAACCAAAACCCCCTCTATTATCTACTTTATCTTGCTAATACAAATAACCTATCAACTACACAGCTCTCTGTAGGAACGATCTCTTACTACCGCTATATTACCAGTTAATTAGTGGAAAATATCTTTATTAATTTGTTGTGCCTACGACAGCCCATCAGCCTACTACAAGTTAACTCCGGACTTGAATGTAGTTGAGCCCTAACCAAGTCTCACACCGATTAAGGTACAGTGGTATTCCTTGCGCCTCTGAATCCCAGCAGGACTCTACGCACTTGATTCCCTTAGCTGATTTCACCCACAACTTTCTACGACCCAAAGTCGAAGACTTATAAACAAATTTGTCTCGCACAGATAAGTCTATTCCGATAGATAAATTTGTCTCCCACATAAGTACCTATGAAATTTTTGTTCCGTCTTTTGATAAATCAAGGTGAACAGGAACAAATTAATAATCCGGTCTTATATTCCCGAAGAACATCCTAGAAAAATCAACCACCTCACAATAACTTAAATATATGTTAGTAGAAGAAGTTATTTTGGAATCACAAAGAGGGATACGAAGAGCTTTGTGATTATTTTTTATATATTACCTATGTGAGATAAATCTCGAGCAAATCCTATAGAATAGTACTCAATACGATATAACAGGTAAGATCAGAATAGGAAACTACAAAGAAAATAGTTGGATATGGCTTCACGAATCCCAAATGAAGTCTTCAAGTCGTTAACCTATAATAGTTTTGGAAAAACCTAGGTTAAAGGAGAATCGACTCTAGTCGCAACTAGGATACAGGTGAAAAGGCGAGGGTACCCAAATATACCTCAAGCTAAAACTTTTCCTACCTATAAGTCCTTTCTCCGAAAGTGATTGTCTATGAATTGAGTCGCCACAATACAACTAATCGGTTCACACTTCGTGTAATCGTCTATGGATACGAGATCGATACAATACAACAACGAATTATGTTACTTAATAAAAAGGTTCAGACTTAACCAAACACAATAAGATTCATTTATCAAGTAAATAGGAATTAATGTTTGTGTATGTTACTTTAATTATAATAAAACAATTATAATGCGGAATATAAAGTAAATGACACAACAATATTTTGTTAACGAGGAAACCACAAATGCAGAAAAACCCCGGGACCTTGTCCAGAATTGAATACTCTCAGGATTATGCCGCTACAAAAAAATTACTCCTGACTTCGTATAGTTGAGACCAAGCAACTAAACATATAGTTCACCTAGTTCCATCTGTATTCCCACGCCTCCAACTTATAAATAAGTCACGTACTTGGAACAATGCCGTTGGTTCATATTCCAAACAATAAAGGAACAACAAATATGTTTGGTATCAACTCTCTTCAACCAAGTGATATGAGTCGTACAAAGGCTCTTCTGTTTATCTTAACATAAACTCCTTCATCAGGTCCTTAGATCTATCTTATGTTAAAGTAATCGTTTAAGATTAAGCCAACAACACTATTAATCCAAAGAATTTTGTTGGTGCCGATCTACTCAATTAATCAATCCAAACTATCACAAGGATAAACCGATTATTAATTGGATCCTCTTTTACCGAAACAAGTATTGTGCACACCAAAGATTTTGAACCCACAAATCAGAAATATTCAATATCTTCTTCGTCTTCAAATTTTCTTAGATCTCCAATAATAACCTGCACACAATCACTTGAATCTCTTGTGATCAATCACGCACAGAACGGAGTCTGTTAACAATGGATTATCACAAGATCGTCTTTAGAACTAACAACAGTCTAAAGATCCCTGTCGAAACTCTGAACTAGTTTGAGTGAATCGTATATCAGAAGATAAGATTCTCAATCATAAACAAACTAGGTGCAATCAAAGTTCAACCACCATTAGTCAGTCAAATCAATGAAAACAAAAGATAAACCGCAATTATCTAGTTTCCCACCAACGGTACACGTTGGAGCTTCTCAATCTCAAAGAATACTTTAAAATGAGTGGCCGTAAGAGATTTCTCCTAATTAGGTTACTCTCCTCTCCGAATAGTCGGATACACCAGTAACAACACAACAAAGAGGAAGCTTGTTGTTACGAAGGATTAGTTTGCAAGAAATGCAAACTTCAAGTATTTATAGACAAGGAAGTTTGGACACCAAGGAATTTCCAAAACCGAAAATATTCTCAAGATATTCATTAAAGCACAAATTCGGTTTTCATAATTCCTGGAAATGCTTTGTCCAAAAATAACAATCGAAATCTCTCAGAAAATCTTTAATTAGTAAATGCACATTACTAATTCTTATTTTCCCAAAAATAAAGTTAATTACCTTAATTAAAAGATTCTTAACTGATTTATGTTTCGATCCTGGGGTTCTTTTCCCTTAGCTATAAAGGAATAACTTTGAACAATTAAATAAATAAACATTCACATCACGTGTTCAAAGTATGTCGATATCCTTACTTTGTAAGTTCTCTTTCACACTTACAACCTTGAAACCGATTTGCCACACTTCCAAACAATTTTAGAATTGGTTCATCTGACTTTCAAGAACTATGCGATTGATCAAATAACATTCAATCACAATCATGGTTTTAACGGTTATACCAAAACAAGTTTCGATTCTACCTCCATGTGATTAATGTGCATAGTCACACTAGCTTTACAAAATTCGGTAGACTAGGTACTAGGATCGGTTATACACATATATATGGTATATAACTTATATGTATTGCACATGTCCATAGGATCGGCTCCCCTTTGCCTAAAAACGTGTTGCACATGTTCATAGGATCGGTTCCCCTTTCTGCTATAAACCTTACTGCACCTCATACAAGGATCGGTTACCCTTTGTGATGTACTGCACCTCTTACTAGGATCGGTTCCCCTTTCCCATATTTTGTCATACAAAACACAAACCCGATCATACCATCTCAGTTGATTACTTGAGATCGGTTTCACTAATAAAAGTCATACCGATACATAAGTCAGGCCTTTGTGAATAGGTCTACCAAGAACACAAACAAGTCGTGAACGGTTATACCAATCACACATATTGGTTGTTCATAAGATATGCAATGAATAACAAAACCAATAACGCCTGGCGATTTCCTTTTCGGTTCACAAACAAGTTTATGAACTTACTTCCTTAGAACTCATGTAAAACATTGTTCCCTAGGATGAAATCCTCACCTCATACCCATACATAATCACAATAGCATTCAAATGATTATGGCGAAGTCTTATCTACAAAGTTTAATGGTTAAGCAATAAACCTCGTATTGTATTCCTTAATACTATGTCTATCTAGAGTTCAAATATGTTTCACAGTTTTGTTTTCAATATGTACGACTTGAAAGATACGTTAGGTAATGAAACAGTTCAAGTTAAATATCACTAACCTCAAGTGGAAGGATGATTGTTGTTGTTGTATCTCCTTGCTTCTTCATATCTTCAACTCTTCGCAATACTTGTAATGTCTCATTATCCTAATACTTTCAAGCTAACCTGTACGAATTTGACTCTAGTACATAATCAAGCGACTCTTAACATGAGTTTTGATTCACTAAAATATGAAAACCAAACTTGATATACCAACGCTTGCTGGTTTCAATCGAGCTATGCTCTAACAATATCCCCCTTTGTCAATTTTAGTGACAAAACTCTTACATCATATGGATAAACAAATTACAAGAATTCATTACACATACGCTTGATTCCCAAATTCAACAGCACAATAAACTGCTTACATTCAATCCTTGAAAATGCCATTGTTGACATTATAATAACAAAGCTAATACTCCCCCTAAGGAAGATAGGTAGATATTCAATCCTCACGTCTTTATTATACCAATTCATATGACATGTTACTCCCATTTATTCTTTGCTTTCACTCTTTCGTTTAGACAAAATGTTTAAGCACCAATGTTCTTTTCCTTAGCGATACCAATCAATATAAAATCAATGCCAGTATCACTTGTTTACTCCATATATTTTCAAAAAGCGGGGGTACAACAACCTCACCCAATATTTCGTTTAGCAATCTGTATGGACTAACTCTAATATACTTTTAAGAGAATTAACTAGACAGTCAGACTCAATCTTAATAGGAAGTATATCAAGGAGTTAATATCTCTACCTATCGATTTGATCTTTACTCAAGCAAATGGAAATCTGCGAATCTTTATCAAATACTAGAGAGATAAAATTGGATGGTATCAAAGACCAATATCCAAGTGTCAATCAATGTAAATCAACAACCAAAGGTTAGATATTCTAATTGATCGATCTTTAACGCACAACCTGTGATATTTCAATTATAAAGATAAACAATATAATGCGGAAATAGAAATAACACAGACATCGGAATTTTGTTAACGAGGAAACCGAAAATGCAGAAAAACCCCGGGACCTAGTCCAGATTGAACACCATACTTTATTAAGCCGCTACAGACACTAGCCCACTACAAACTAACTTCGGTCTTGACTTTAGTTGAACCCTAATCAATCTCACACTGATTCAAGGTACAGTTGCACTCCTTACTCTCTGATCCCAGCAGAATACTACGAACTTGATTCCCTTAGCTAATCTCACCCACAACTAAGAGTTGCTACGACCCAAAGTCGAAGACTTCAATACACAAATCTGTATCACACAGAAAAGTCTACGATAATAGATAAATCTGTCTCCCGTAGATAAACCTATGAGTTTTGTTCCGTCTTTTGACAAATCAAGGTGAACAAGAACTAATTGATAACCATACTTATATTCCCTAAGAACAACCTAGTATTATCAATCACCTCACAATAATCTTAATCGACGCGGCGAAAAAAGATATCGTGGAATCATAAACGATGAGACGAAGATGTTTGTGATTTCTTTTATCTTGCCCTATCGGAGATATAATCTCAAGTCAATTATTCAATTGAACTCGTACGATAAAAAATGGAAAGATCAGATCGCTCAACTACAAGAAAGTAGTTTCGTCTGGCTTCACAATCCCAATGAAGTCTTTCAGTCGTTAACCTACAGGGTCTCGAGAAGAAACATAAGGTTAAAGGAGAATCGATTCTAGCAAAACCAACTAGTATCACACAGGAGGTGTGGAGATTAGTTTTTACAGTTGCTAGATGTATCCTTTATATACTTTTCAAATCAGGGTTTGCGATCTACGTTTGCTTAGTAACAAAGCATTCAATATTCAGTGTTAGATGAAAAACCTGATTCAACCAAGCTAATATCTTTCAACCTTTAGATCGAAACTTAGATTGTCACACACAAATGAAATGTATTCATTTAGGTTTGAGTAACCGTACCTAAATCTGTACACTTAATTGGTTCAAAAATAGTTAACCAATGGTTAGCCATATGAGCTCTTGCATATTAACCGTATTTATTTTTCTCATAACTAGTTCAAATGACTCATAAGAACTAGTTCAAGAGTTTTTCAATTACTTAGGTCTTTATTCATAGACACAATTGAAACAAAATCGGTTTGATTCACTTGAATCAATTCATGAACAATATAGCCACGGTTTGCAAAGATTGCAGTCCTTATAATTTATTATTTTAAGTTCATGAACAACCGATTTGAGAAAAAACCGTCTTGGGTACGCGTACGGGTATGCGTACCTTAGCTACCGGATTTGAGTTTACAAACTCAACAGAAATTTTCGTTCGAAAACTTTCGTGGGTATGCGTACGGGTATGCGTACCTAAGGTGACTGGTTTACTAGTTTGCAAACTTACAAACTCCCACAGAAATTTTCGGTACGAAAACTTCCGTAGGTACGCCTACTCAACCCGTCTCCTTCACCAATACCCCATGCACACATATGCACGCACTTGGTTTCCGGCACATGGATTTATACACTAATGTGCGAACACATTATATATGCTTATATCCATAGTTGGTAATCTCAACTCTAAATTTCAATCATCGAAACATTCTTCTATAATGTTATCACAATCGTTATTTACGACTATCGTCATCAAAGCTATTTTCAAGATTGAAACGTCTTCATGACTTGCGTCACGGGTAAATATGAAAATGGTTAAAGCAAAAGCTCATCAACACATATTTCGAGAAAAAGATACGTGAGTAAACTCGGCTCGAAATACCAAATGTGTATGTATAAAAACTATCATACTTATAGGACTTTGTCTCAAGAGTAGGAGATAGAATAGAGTTTTGAGTGACATATAAGTTCAAGTCTCCACATACCTTTTTGTCGGATGAAGTTCCACTTATTACTCGAGTAGTTATTCATCTTCGTAAGATGGTCGCCATGGAGTATGGAGCTCAACCGCACTTAACTATCCTAGACCGTGACTTAGTCATAAGTAAACTAGAAATCAAGACATATAGTTTTGATCACTAATATTGACAAACATGCTTGATATAGAAACGCATGCGAGTTCGACCGAGCAATGCTCTAACAATCTCCCCCTTTGTCAATTTTAGTGACAATACTATTAATACATATGGATTACAAAATAGATAAAAACTTTGTAGCTTCACGCCCACATGCTTGATCTCCTTGGCGCTTCAACATTACTCGGAAACTTCGTATTTTCCAAGTACTCCCATGATTCCAAAGGTTGTAAGTTCAGCATCATAGTTGTTGAAGTTCCGTAGCCATAACAATGATAAAACAAAAGCTCTCGATCATTGTTATACAGTGTCATAGTATTATTACACAGCATCAAAGTTCTCATATCACAACTTTGACAACAATACTATGGTGATATGTATCACTCCCCCTTAGTTAATACTTCGTCTCAACACGAAAACCACTCCCCCTTACATAATGATCCGAAAACCATATGTATTTTTAGTGTTAAGTGCATATTAATTCTCCCCCTTTTTGTCAATAAAATTGGCAAAGTTACGAAAACGGGATCCTAATGAAAATTTTCATGGAGACACTTCAAGACCAAAGAAAAGTACATATCAACTTTATTTAGATGCAATCATAAATCCGAAGCTAAATGCATTCATCACGGAGTTTATAAAGATACAAGATAACTCCTCAAATATTCCACAGCCGCACTCCCCACAAAGATATGGCAATTAAGCGCAAGTTCAAAAGAATTCTCCCCCATATTATGTCATTCTCGAAAGAACAATAAGAGCGACCTTACTTTTACAAGAAAAGAAGGATTTCTTTGGACACCAAAAACCACAAAATGATTTTGTATCCAAAATTCTCAATTAAACTAACCACAAGAGAACCCATGATTAATTTAATCGGAATACACAACCAAAATAACCACAAACGAATCTATGATTAGTCTAGTTGGAAATGCTCACATAAGAAGACTTATGGAGCCACACAGTAGATACATAAAATATGGATCAGGGAAGATCAATACTACGGAATAAACAAGGATTCATTCTATTTTCCATCAGTATTTGCACAATGACATACAATACACATAATCCTCGTAAATAAAAGATTTTTAACCTATCTTCTATCAATAAATGACATAATAGGCTTAACTTTTGTTTGTCAAAAGTTCATCGATCTTGTATTAATACATGCATATCGACATATAAACGAGATAACTTTTGACAATATATAAGACAATAACAGTTCACAGACGCAAATAAACATATCCCATAACACATTGCAATATATAAAACCATAAAGATTAATACTGCGAAAATCATCTTCCAAATCAAATTTAGAATTTAAACAAATAAATCTAAAAAAAGCAAGATGAAAACGTTGGACATAGCTATGTGAAATCACAATAATGGCTATTCCAAACTCTAGTTATTATTCTAAATAAAACAAGAAAAGAAGATTTACTAGCCAATAAGACCTTTGAATAATTCTTTATCGTCCCCGAACTCCTTGTCGTCAACAGCCATTGGGACATAAGGTTCATTAAGATAGGAGTTGATATCAATAAACCTTATTGACTGATGTCGAACCAGGGCCTTCTGAATCTCATGAGTCTTAAACACAAAAGCCTTTATTTGTTGAATCTCCTTTCGCATCTCCTTCAACACTTCAAGAACATCATTGAACTTCTAGGAATTTGAAGGAACGGCTCTTGGCTTCCTCACATTCCTTCTTTTTCTTTTCAAGGTCGGAGACAACAGAGATTTCTCTTTTTCCTTCATGATTGATGGATTAACAATCATATTAACGTCCTTTCCATCAGAAGACATGATGCTTGGAGTATCCATAAATGTATGGGTTGTTGAGAGGAATCACAATATAACTCAACAAGTAGTATTAAGAAGAAGGAGGTTGCAGGGAAGGAAAAAGGAAACTAGGGTTTCAAAACCTTTAAACAGGTTCGTACACGTTTAACTCTCAAACCTATAAAGAGTAGAATTATCGATAATAACCCTCGTTTACTGATAGATATGGAATTCCAAAAACAAAACTAAGAAAAGAAGAGAACAACCTTTTCCTAAAGCCCGAGAGGTACATAATCTTGTCTCTTTTGATCAGGCACATGAGACAAGATTTACAAATCAACAGTTGTGTTGCGGTGAACAACAATTTGTCCACCATGTTCCTCTTGAGAGGAATCCACAGAACTCTGTTTATCAACATGATTTGACCATACTTTATTCTCTAATGGTCTTGTTTTTTCCTTGGAAACTAACTTCTTAGACGAAGATAAAATCATACATACCTCATCGGTCTTCTGAGCAAGTTTAAGCTTACTTGATAATTGATTTTCTCTTCATTAAAGTTTGTTGACATGCTTTAATTTGTGTTTGTACTTATAACACTTTGATAGTTCATGACCCTTTAGAGAACAATATGAGCATGTCAATCTTGGATAATATTCAGGCATCTAAGATGTGCACGCAGCTAGACACATAATGGAACCTGAAACATCACAAACAGAGTTTCCAAAGAATGGGTCAATTTCTTCTTCCAGATTGGTTGAGTTTTATTCTGAAAGAATATAAAGATTAATGTATGTATTGCTACAATTATCAAAATCAATATTTTCACCAAGAAGTGCAACACTCTATTTCCCGTCTTCATTAGACTCATAGCTGTCAGACATTTCTTCAAGAGTTGCAGCAAGACCTTTATTCCCAGTGTATTTTCTACGATTTGGGAACTCGTTTGCAAAATGACCAAATCCCTTACACTTAAAGCACTGAGGCATATCCTCATCATCGATTTCATCAGTGTCCCTATTTTTAGGAGAAATAAGACTATGAGGTTTGACTGATGCTTTAGGCTTATCTCTGGAGAACCGTTTACTTATCTTCAATAGAAGATTTCTAAACTGGCTTGTGATCATCGAGACCGATTTGTCAAGATCTTCATCTGATGAATCAGTCTCAGAGTGATCGTCTTCAGAGATGTACACTTTTTTACTTTTATCAAGTAATTTTGTGTCTTTTAGTGCTTTGAATGTGACATCCTTAGATTTGGATGAATGATCGTGATCGAAGATCTTAAGTTTCCCAACCAACCTATTTCTGGAGAGATTATCAAGTTTATTTCCCTAAATGATGGCATGCCTCTGAGATCGTATCTAGATGGCAGGGATCTGAAAATTTCATCACAATTTCCTTTTCAGGAATAGTCTAACCCAACGCAAAAGATGCATTAACAATTTCAGACACTTTGTGATTAAACTCATCAAATGAATCTTCATCTGCCATACGAAGGTTTTCCCAATCGGAATTAAGGTTTTGAAGCCTAGCTTCCTTTTCACTGGAGTTACCTTCGAATACGGTTTCTAAATATCCTACGCATCTTTAGACCTCGTGCAATTTGAAACATGGTGCTGAAGATTTGGGGTAATGGCATGTATAATGGCATTCAAACCGTCAGAATTTTTCTTTGCAGCAAGTATCTCGGCAGGACTATATTCACCAATATTTTTGGGAACGTTTACATTTCCTACTGCCACAACGGGAGCATCATAGCCATTAACTACATACACCCATGATTGAAAATCATGTGCTTGAAGAAAAGCTCGCATAGAAATTTTCCACCATAAGTAATTAGAGCCATCGAAGACTGGTGGTACGTTAATAGAGATATCACCTCTGTTCATAGAGTCAGATCGCTACGAACACATACTTGTAAGGTATTTAACGTGTTTGCCTGCTCTGATACCAATTGAAAAAGCGGGGGTACAACAACCTCACCTAATAATTCGATTAGCAAACTGTATGGACTAACTCTAATATACTTTTAAAAGAATCAACTAGACAGTCAGACTCAATCTTAATAAAAAGTATATCAAGGATTTAATATCTCTATCTCTCGATTTGATCTTTACTCAAGCAAATGTAAATTTGCGAGTCTTTATCAAATACTAGAGAGATTAACTTGGATGGTACCAAAGACCAATATCCAAGTGTCAATCAATGTAAATCAATAACCAAAAGTTGTATATTCTAATTGATTGATCTTTAACGCACAACCTGTGATGTTTCAATTATAAAGATAAACAATATAATGCAGAAATAGAAATAACACAGACACCAGAATTTTGTTAACGAGGAACCCACAAATGCAGACAAACCCCGGGACCTAGTCCAGATTGAAAACCACACTGTATTAAGCCGCTACAGACACTATCCCACTACAAACTAACTTCGGTCTGGACTATAGTTGAACCCTAATCAATCTCACACTGATTCAAGGTACAATTGCGCTCCTTACATCTCTGATCCCAGCAGGATACTACGCACTTGATTCCCTTAGCTGATCTCACCCACAACTAAGAGTTGCTACGACCCAAAGCCGAACTTCAATAAATAAATCTGTATCACACAGAAAAGTCTACGGTAATAGATAAATCTGTCTCCCACAGATAAACCTATGAGTTTTATTCCGTCTTTTGATAAATCAAGGTGAACATGAACTAATTGATAATCGGACGTATATTCCCGAAGAACAACCTAGTATTATCAATCACCTCACAATAATCTTAATCGACGCGGAGAAAGAAGATATTGTGGGACCACAAATGATGAGACGAAGAATTTTGTGATTTATTTTTATCTTGCCCTATCGGAGATATAATCTCAAGTCAATTATTCAATTGAACCCGTACGATAGAAAATGGCAAGATCAGATCACTCAACTATAAGAAAGTAGTTTCGTCTGGCTTCACAAACCCAATGAAGTCTTTCAGTCGTTAACCTACAGGGTCTCGAGAAGAAACCTAAGGTTAAAGGAGAATCGACTCTATCAAAACCAAATAGTATCACACAAGAGGTGTGGGGATTAGTTTTTCTAGTTGCTAGAGGTCTACTTTATATAGTTTTCAAATCAGGGTTTGCAATCTATGTTAGCTTAGTAACAAAGCATTCAATATTCATCGTTAGATGAAAAACCTGATTCAACCAAGCTAATATCTTTCAACCGTTAGATCGAAATTAGCTTGTCACATACAAATGAAATTTATTCATTTAGGTTTGAGTAACCGTACCTAAACATGTACACTTATTTGGTTCACAAATAGTTAACCAATGGTTAGCCATATGAGCTCTTTCATATTAACCGTATTCATCTTTCTCATAACTAGTTCAAATGACTCATAAGAATGTTGATGGTGGATTTTCAACAAAGGTCAAAATCGTAAAATCATGATATTGCATGTCCCTGACACGGATTTCATGCATGTGACGGTTCATATTTTACAAGCCATGATGAACATGTTTTTCGAAAGGCCTCCACTAGCTGCGCGTTCGATGCCTCGCATTTCATCGTACCCTCTATGTAGAATAACATAATTGGGCGGTTCTCCATATGATTGAGAGTATTAACGCGTTCAGGACGTCAGTGACACTCACTGTTCCCTGACTATGTAGAGAGACCGTGTATAGACTCAGGTGGTTCTCCGTAAGATTGAGAGCATCAACGCCTTCAGGTTGCCAGTAACATTCGCTACTCTCTGACTATGCACCTTTCAGAATGTGTTTGACGCTTTAACTGGCTAATATTATTTCTGTGATAGATTAATTCTGCCATGACATTCACTACTGAATTCTCAAAAGATAATCTATTTTTATTGTTCCAATTTCATGATCGAATCCACGACTTGATCTCATGGAATGGCGATAAACAAACTATCTTGTCTCATTATTCCGATTTCATGATCGAATCCACGTCTAATCTCATGAAACGGTAATAGATAATTTTATTATTCCGAATTATTGGTCGAATCCACGGATGATCTTATGAATTGATAATAAACTACTACTAATCTTTATTTATCAGTTTCATGAATTATTATCCACTGAATTTCATAAACTAATAACAAATACTCAACAATCGGGCATCAAGACCATTACTGAGTAAGCCCCATAAAATGGAGCAAGTGTACTCGACAATGATGCACGACTGAGCACCCGAATGCACAAATGAGCATTCAAAAATATGGATAAATGAGGAATCCTACATAAAACAGGGGAAAACAATAATAATAAAAGAGGCGCCCATGGGCCGGGCCCACCGGCTAGCCGGTCGTGCCCTATCCGTGGCCGATCCCATGCCTCTTCCATTATTTTGTTTATTTTTTTATTTTCATGAACTCATGAAAACTCCTTCATTCTGTCAACTTTCCTTGTTTGAGCAAAACTCGCGGTTTCTCCTATTTTCATGGTTTCATGAAAAATAATAATATAAAATAGAGAAAGAAGTTGCGGGACCGGGAAACTTAGACGGCCGGCCATGCCCTGGCCTTGGACGGTCCCACACCTTGCAATCCCTAGCCTTTTATAATTATTATATCCCTAATCTCATGAAACTCCTCCGTTTCAACAAAATTCATGGTTTCTCCATAGTTTCACGGTTTCATGAAAAAAATAATAATATAAATTAGAGAAAGGTGTTGCGGGACCGGGCAACATAGCCGCCCGGCCATGCCCTAGATGTGGCCGGTCCCACACCTTACAATCCCTAGTCTTTTATAATTATTATTTCCTCATCTCATGAAACTCCTCAATTTGAGCAAAAATCATGGTTTCTTCATATTTTTCTCAAATATTGCTCAAATCATGAAAAAGCCAAAATCCAACATGGTCACACAACCGGATAGCCTCTCACGACAATATTAAATGTTATAATACTCTTATTTTTAATATTTATAAAATATTGATCAATTGAGCATACATGCTCATTCCAGCAAAAATCAAGAATTTCAGTCAAGATCAAACTCTTTTAAAAATTCAACATGTTGCTCAAACGCACACCAGAAAATACTGAAACTCCCAGGATTGAGATACGGTCATTGTGGTGACACGGGCATGATCTCTTGACCGACTAATTGCGGCCTAAGGCTTGCAACAATCCGGTCCCACACACTTTCATAATTTTGACCTAATTTGCTCAATTGCTCATACTGGGACCAAACTATTTTCAACCAACCTGGAGTTTGATCAAATGACTACCATCTGGTCCCACGACCACCTAGAGCCGGTTTCATGACCTCTTGGTCGGTCCCCCACTTTTTCATAATTAGGATTTATCACCTAATGCTGAATCGGGCAGTATTTCAATAATTGATGAAACCGTCATTTAATCATCATTCTTTCATCAGCTGGCCAACTGAGGACTCTCGTACATGCTCACTCGAGCACTTGGGCATCACATGGACATCTATCATCCCATGTGGTCGGCCCCTCTATCACTCGTTACTTATTTTCAGCGATTCATCAATTGACGAACAATTTATTGAAAATTAGGGTTTCGAATAAACGCTCCACGAATCATCATTCTGAGCAAAGATTCAAACACTAATAAATTTATGTTGATTCAGCAATAAAATATTTGTATTAATCATATAATATTTGGTAGTCTACCAATGTTTTGATTAATATTTTATTGGGTCATGGCATCCATAAATAATTTGTCGAATTGAGCAATACTTGCTCAATCCATCAATATTCAGTAAATTATCAGTAATTTACTAAAATGAGCAATACTTTCTCAGTTGCTCAAATATTGATCCAGCTATCAATATTATCAGCAATCCATCATCAAATTCACAATTTTTGCCAACACGTGCAATATCAACATCATTCAAAGAATTACGCATGTTCAATCCATGGATCACTGAGTATTCATCACTCATGCTCAATTCAACAAAATCTAGACTCACTGTCTAATAGTCAACAACTGACTAATTAATACACGTCTGTCATACAGACTCCACGATTCGTGAGCCATCAATCACGTCACATTGGGGGATATCAATTAAGGTTTTGGTCTGGCGGCCTACAACACGTGGATTCATCCACAATGAGAAATGTGAGTAAGTCGTGCAAACGGTTGAAGGAGTTAGCAAAGTAGTGTGTGGATGGTTAACCGATACTCCACACGACCTGGAATTGGTTTCACCACGACTTCATACTTCCCCATTTTTTCACTCATGAAACCGTCACACTTACAGGGATAAAGGTCTTTACGCTATATAAATAAGTATCTGAATCCATGATTGAGGACAATGAAGTATCACCAGAAATTATCAATTGTTTACACAGAATTTCTCGAGTAACTACTCTCAAGAATTCATCAATCTATCAGAACTTATTCGAACTCATCAGTTCACCAGAATTTGCAGAAATCTTCAACACACCCACAATCCTTGATCATTACTGATGCCGCACAATTCTCATCTTCCCTCCTACAGATCAACCCATCTCCCTCTTTGTGACCGAAATGACTTTGGAACAACCATTGACTTGGTTTAGGCTGGAGTCCTATAGATTGATATCTCGAATCTAAGCATTCCTTTTGCAGTGAATATGTGTGAGGTTAAGCATTTTTTCTCGGTTTAGGAATCTCGACAACACGCTCGTCTCTTCACTTCCCTAAAAAACCAGCAAACCGTTTTTCCCCATCTACAAAGAACTAGTTCAAGAGTTTTTCAATTTCTTAGGTTTTTATTCCTAGACACAATTGAAACAAAATCGGTTTGATTCACTTGAATCAATTCATGAACAATATAGACAAGGTTTGCTAAGATTGCATTCGTTATAATTTATTGCTTTAAGTTCCTGAACAACCGATTTGAGAAATAACCAGCTTGGGTACGCGTACTCAACCTGTCTCCATCACCAATACCGCATGCACACATACGCACGCACTTGGTTTCCGGCACATGTATTTATACACTAATGTGCGAACACACTATATATGCTTATATCCATAGTTGGTAATCTCAACTCTACATTTCAATCATTGAACATTCTTCTATAATGTTATCACAATCGTTATTCACGACTATCGTCATCAAAGCTATTATCAAGATTGAAACGTCTTCATGACTTGCGTCACGGGTGAATATGAAAATGGTTAAAGCAAAATCCCATCAACATATATTTCGAGAAAAAGATACGCGAGTATACTCGGCTCGAAATACCAAATGTGTATGTATGAAAACTATCATACTTATACGACTTTGTCTCAAGAGTAGGAGATAGAATAGAGTTTTGAGTGACAGATAAGTTCAAGTCTCCACATACGTTTTTGTCGGATGAAGTTCCACTTATTACTCGAGTAGTTATTCATCTTCGTAAGATGATCTCCATGGAGTCTGGAGCTCAACCGCACTTAACTATCCTAGATCGTGACTTAGTCATAAGTAAACTAGAAATCAAGACATATAGTTTTGATCACTAATATTGACAAACATGCTTGATATAGAAACGGATGCGAGTTCAACCGAGCAATGCTCTAACAATCTCCCCCTTTGTCAATTTTAGTGACAATACTATTAATACATATGGATTACAAAATAGGTAAAAACTTTGTAGCTTCACGTCCACATGCTTGATCTCCTTGGCGCTTCAACATTACTCAGAAACTTCATCTTTTCCAAGTACTCCCATGATTCCAAAGGTTGTAAGTTCAACATCATAGTTGTTGAAGTTCCGTAGCCATAACAATGATAAAACAAAAGCTCTCGATCATTGTTATACAGTGTCATAGTATTATTACACAACATCAAAGTTCTCATATCACAACTTTGACAACAATACTATGGTCATATGTATCAATCCCCCTTAGTTAATACTTCGTCTCAACACGAAAACCACTCCCCCTTACATAATGATCCGAAAACCATATGTATTTGTAGTGTTAAGTGCATATTAATTCTTCCCCTTTTTGTCAATAAAATTGGCAAAGTTACGAAAACGGGATCCTAATGAAAATTTTCATGGAGACACTTCAAGACCAAAGAAAAGTACATATAAACTTTATTTAGATGCAATCATAAATCCGAAGCTAAATGCATTCATCACGGAGTTTATAAAGATACAAGATAACTCCTCAAATATTCCACATCCGCACTCCCCACAAAGATATGGCAATTAAGCGCAAGTTCAAAAGAACTCTCCCCATATTATGTCATTCTCGAAAGAACAACAAGATCGATCTTACTTTTACAAGAAAAGAAGGATTTCATTGGACACCAAAAACCACAAAATGATTTTGTATCCAAAATTCTCTGTTAAACTAACCACAAGAGAAGCCATGATTAATTTAATCGGAATACACAACCAAAATAACCACAAACGAATCTATGATTAGTCTAGTTATGGAGCCACACAGTATTAATCTATGATTAGTCTAGTTATGATTAGTCTATGATTAGTCTAATTTAATCGAAATGCTCACACAAGAAGACTTATGGAGCCACACAGTATATACATAAAATATGGATCAAGGAAGATCAATACTACGGAATAAACAAGGATTCATTCTATTTCATCACTATTTGCACAATGACATACAATAGACATGATCCTCGTAAACAAAAGATTTTTAACCTATCTTCTATCAATAAATGACATAATAGGCTTAACTTTTGTTTGTCAAAAGTTCACCGATCTTGTATTAATACATGCATATCGACATATAAACGAGATAACTTTTGACAATATATAGGACAATAACAGTTCACAGACGCAAACAAACATATCCCATAACACATTGCAATATATAAAACCATAAAGATTAATAGTGCAAAAATCATCTTCCAAACCAAACTTTAGAATTTAAACAAATAAATCTAAAAAAATCAAGATGAAAACGTTGGACATAGCTATGTGAAATCACAATAATAGCTATTCCAAACTCTAGTTATTCTTCTAAATAAAACAAGAAAAGAAGATTTACTAGACAATAAGACCTTTGAAGAATTCTTTATCGTCCCCGAACTCGTTGTCGTCAACAGCCATTGGGACATAAGGTTCATTAAGATAGGAGTTGATATCAATAAACCTTATTGACTGATTTCGAACCAGGGCCTTCTGAATCTCATGAGTCTTAAACACAAAAGCCTTATTTTGTTGAATCTCCTTTCGCATCTCCTTCAACACTTCAAGAACATCAGTGAACTTCTAGGAATTAGAAGGAAAGGCTCTTGGCTTCCTCACATTCCTTCTTTTTCTTTTCAAGGTTGGAGACAACAGAGATTTCTCTTTTTCCTTCATGATTGATGACTTAACAATCATATTAACGTCCTTTCCATCAGAAGACATGATGCTTGGAGTATCCATAAATGTATGGGTTGTTGAGAGGAATCACAATATAACTCAACAAGTAGTATTAAGAAGAAGGAGGTTGCAGGGAAGGAAAAAGGAAACTAGGGTTTCGAAACCTTTAAACAGGTTCGTAAATGTTTAACTCTCAAACCTATAAAGAGTAGAATTGTTGATAATAACCTTCGTTTACTGATAGATATGGAATTCCAAAAACAAAACTAAGAAAAGAAGAGAAAAACCTTTTCCTAAAGCCTGAGAGGTACATAATCTTGTCTCTTTTGATCAGGCACATGAGACAAGATTTACAAATCAACAGTTGTGTTGCGGTGAACAACAATTTGTCCACCATGTTCCTCTTGAGAGGAATCCACAGAACTCTGTCTATCAACATGATTTGACCATACTTTCTTCTCTAATGTCTTGTTTTGTCCTTGGAAACTAACTTCTTAGACGAAGATAAAATAATACATAACTCAACGGACTTCTGAGCAAGTTCAAGCTTACTTGATAATCGATTTTTTCTTCGTTGAAGTTTGTTGACATGCTTCAATTTGTGTTTGTACTTATAACACTTTGATAGTTCATGACCCTTTAGAGAACAATATGAGCACGTCAATCTTGGATAATATTCAGGCATCTGAGATGTGCACGCAGCTAGACACATAGTGGAACCTGAAACATTACAAACAGAGTTTCCAAAGAATGGGTCAATTTCTTCTTCCAGATTGGTTGAGTTTTCTTCTGAAAGATATCAAAATTGATGTATGTATTGCTACAATTATCAAAATCAATATTTTCACCAAGAAGTGCAACACTCGATTTCTCGTCTTCTTTAGACTCATAGCTGTCAGACATTTCATCAAGAGTTGCAGCAAGACCTTTGTTCTCAGTGTATTTTCTATGATTTGGGCACTCGTTTGAAAAATGACCAAATCCCTTACACTTAAAGCACTGAGGCATATCCTCGTCATCGATTTCATCAGTGTCCCTATTTTTAGGAGAAATACGACTATGAGGTTTGACTGATGCTTTAGGCTTATCTCTGGAGAACCGTTTACTTATTTTCAATATAAGATCTCTAAACTGTCTTGTGATCATCGAGACCGATTTGTCAAGATCTTCAATTGATGAATCAGTCTCAGAGTGATCGTCTTCAGAGATATACACTTTTTTGACTTTTATCAAGTAATTTTGTGTCTTTTAGTGCTTTGAATACGACATCCTTAGATTTGGATGAATGCTCGTGATCAAAGATCTTAAGTTTCCCAAAAAACGTATTTCTGGAGAGATTATCAAGTTTATTTCCCTCAATGATGGCATGCTTCTTAGAGTCTTATCTAGATGGCAGCGATCTGAGAATTTTCATTACAATGTCCTTTTCAGGAATAGTCTTACCCAACGCAAAAGATGCATTAACAATTTCAGACACTTTGTAATTAAACTCATCAAATGAATCTTAATCTTCCATACGAAGATTTTTCCCAATCGGAATTAAGGTTTTGAAGCCTAACTTCCTTTTCACTGGAGTTACCTTCGAATACAGTTTCTAAGATATCTCACACATCTTTAGACCTCGTGCAATTTGACACATGGTGCTGAAGATTTGGGATAATGGCATGTATAATGGCATTCAAACCGTCGGAATTTTTCTTTGCAGCAAGTATCTCGGCACGACTATATTCACCAATATTTTTGGGAACGTTTACATTTCCTACTGCCACAACGGGAGCATCATAGCCATTAACTACATATAATCATGATTGAAAATCATGTGCTTGAAGAAAAGCTCGCATATCAATTTTCCACCATAAGTAATTAGAGTCATCGAAGACTGGTGGTACGTTAATAGAAATAACACCTTTGTCCATAGAGTCAGATCGCTACAAACACATACTTGTAAGGTCTTTAACGTGTTTGCCTGCTATGATACCAATTGAAAAGCGGGGGTACAACAACCTCACCCAATATTTCGATTAGCAATCTGTATGGACTAACTTTAATATAATTTTAAGAGAATCAACTAGACAGTGAGACTCAATCTTAATAAAAAGTATATCAAGGAGTTAATATCTCTATCTCTCGATTTGATCTTTACTTAAGAAAATGGAAATCTACGAGTCTTTATCAAATACTAGAGAGATTAACTTGGATGGTACCAAAGACCAATATCCAAGTGTCAATCAATCTAAATCAACAACCAAAAGTTGGATATTCTAATTGATTGATCTTTAACGTATAACTTGTGATATTTCAATTATAAAGATAAACAATATAATGCGGAAATAAAAATAACACAGACACCAGAATTTTGTTAACGAGGAAACCATAAATGCAGATAAACCCCGGGACCTAGTCCAGATTGAACAACACACTGTATTAAGTTCAGTCTAAACTATAGTTGAACCCTAATCAATCTCACACTGATTCAGGGTACAGTTGCGCTCCTTACGTCTCTGATCCCAGCAGGATACTACGCACTTGATTCCCTTAGATGATCTCACCCACAACTAAGAGTTGCTACGACCCAAAGGCGAACTTCAATAAACAAATCTGTACCACACAGAAAAGTCTACGATAATAGATAAATCTGTCTCCCACAGATAAACCTATGAGTTTTGTTCCTTTTTTTGATAAATCAAGGTGAACAGGAACTAATTAATAACCAGACTTATATTCCCGAAGAACAACCTAGTATTATCAATCACCTCACAATAGTCTTAATCGACGTGGCGAAAGAAGATATTGTAGAATCATAAACGATGAGACGAAGATGTTTGTGATTTCTTTTTATCTTGCCCTATAGGAGATATAATCTCAAGTCAATTATTCAATTGAACCCGTACGATAGAATATGGCAAGATCAGATCGCTCAACTATAAGAAAGTAGTTTCGCATGGCTTCACAAACCCAATGAAGTCTTTCAGTCGTTAACCTACAGGGTCTCGAGAAGAAACCTAAGGTTAAAGGACAATCGACTCTAGCAAAACCAAATCGTATCACACAGGAGGTGTGGGGATTAGTTTTTCTAGTTGCTAGAGGTCTACTTTATATAGTTTTCAAATTAGGGTTTGCAATCTATGTTAGCTTAGTAACAAAGCATTCAATATTCACCGTTAGATGAAAAACCTGATTCAACCAAGCTAATATCTTTCAAACGTTAGATCGAAACTTAGCTTGTCACACACAAATGAAATGTATTCATTTAGGTTTGAGTAACCGTACCTAAACATGTACACTTAGTTGGTTCATAAATAGTTAACCAATGGTTAGCCATATGAGCTCTTTCATATTAACCGTATTCATCTTTCTCATAACTAGTTCAAATGACTCATAAGAATGTTGATGGTGGATTTTTAACAAAGGTCAAAATCGTAAAATCATGATACTGCATGTCCCTGACATGGCTTTCAGGCATGTGACGATTCATATTTTACGAGCCATGATGAACATGTTTTTCGAAAGGCCTCCACTAGCCGAGCGTTCGATGCCTCGCATTTCATCATACCCTCTATGTCGAATAACATAATTGGGCGGTCTTCCATATGATTGAGAGCATTAACGCCTTCAGGACGTCGACGACACTCACTATTCCCTGACTATCTATAGAGACCGTGTATAGACTCAGGTGGTTCTCCGTGAGATTGAGAGCATTAATGCCTTCAGGTTTCCAGTAACATTCGCTGCTCTCTGACTATGCACCTTTCAGAATGTGTTTGATGCTTTAACTGGATAATACCCTTTTTGCGATAGATTAATTATGCCATGAAATTCTCTGAGATGCAGATCTCAGCCGTCCAAGTTCGCCAGCTAACGCATGGCAACTTCCGGCCCAGAGCCAAACATCACGGTTTTACCTAACACCCTAATTTTGGCCATGCCTAAAAAATGCCAAGGCCATAGCCAGCCCTGCCACAAACGAAGGGTTGCAACAATCTATGACTATCCTTCCTCCTGAGATACAGATCTCATCCGTACAAACCTGCCACAAAACGACTCGTGGAAATGTCTTGGATGCGATGCCAACTCTTGGTCACGACACCAACTTGGCTGCAATGCTAACTCTCTGGTCACGACACCAACCTGGCTACGATGCCTATTCTTTGGTCATGTACCAAATCGGCTACAAACGCCAAATCCTTGGCCACGCAACACGTAGCAACATGCTACATGTTTTCCACAAAAACACTCGAGACATCAAAACATGTCACAAACTGGGGGATGCTCATCAGGGTATTGGTCTGGCGGTTTACATCGTGCGACATACACTACGCCCGTTACAAGAAAGAGTCATAAGAGTGAGGCTGCTAGTAAATACAAGGATTAATGGTGAAACTTTTCCTTCATTATGAAAACATCAATTCCAGGCGTTACCCGTTACCACTTCCTTCCATTTACTCAACCGTTTCCAACTCTTACGAGACCAGGGTACGTTTCGTTGCGACTTGTATAAATAGGTCTCACCTATTTCCACCAAGCACAAGTTTTGGGTCAGGAGAATACAACACTCAGAAATCATTTGTTAGCTTTCCCATCTGTTAGCTTTCCACTTTCTAATACAAGTCGTCAAACAACTACTCTTCCCGAATCAATTATTCTGGTCTCAACACTCTCTTCGCTTCCCGCCCTAGGTCAACCCTTCTCCTTCACTTTGTGACCGAATCAAGTTTGGAACGACCATTTCTTGGTTTAGGCCGGATTTGTACAGATTTATCTCTCGAATCAAAGTACTCCCTTACAGTATATTATTTAGGGTTTAGAATCGTTTCTCACTCACACACCCGAAATTACCAAAATCAGCAAAAACTTTTTTCACCCTCAAACAATTGGCGACCACAGTGGGAGATTAATCTATCAGTCACAATATCAATTTCCAATTTCCGATTTCATCTTTTTAACCCAGATATCGAAATGATGGAAGCATACTAGCCGCTGCCTCGGTTATCATACGACTCTGGAACGACTGGGGACTTAGGAGTGATTGGGGACTTTTCACAGTCGCGACGCCGCCGCCCACAAAAACTCAGATTTACATCCGGGAGATCCATTTTGTTGGGAGACTCTAAAAAGCAAGTAAGTCTCGTCAAACGAGTTGCATGTTCTACTACCTCGAATTTTTACATAGATGGTAGAAACCGACAGCCATGCTATCCCTATGTTTCATCCCATACTGTCACACGATTCCATAGCATTCCTGGAATATTTGGTGTCACTCATGGACATGATCAAACTTGTGCCATTCTAAAAAAAAATCATAATCTAAAATCCTCGTAGGTGACAAACATCTACCAATTCAAAAACCAAAAAAAATATCAAACCATAAACCAGGCGTTTCGTTCGCATTTCAAAAATCGAACCATAAACTAGGCGTTTTTGCCTTTCAAAAAAAAAAACTAAATAAAGAAGTTCAGAAGACAGGAGTGCATTCAAGGAAAACCATCTAGTAATGGCTTGCTCTTCTTGGAGAAAGCCTCCTTCATGCTTATGAGAGCCGCCCGTTTCAGCCTCAGCTCTGTGGACAACCTTTCGATCTCCGCCTCCTGCTGTGCGACCTAGTCCGCGGAAGGGCCTTCAACTGCCATGGTCTGTAACTTTTCGATCTCAGAGAAACCTTCGACAAACCAGGGAACGTTGAACCCGTGGTCTACGCACACATCACGGTGGAACTTCCATCTTGAGACCACGTCCTCAGAAACGGTATGGCCAGTCACTTTTCACATGTCATCAATCAAAGATAAAGCTTCCTCCACACACTTGACCAGAGCAAATCGACTAGTAACCTTTTTGGTTATGGCGATGTGTCCATACCTTTCCCATATCTTGGCATATAACATCTCGTATTTGGATGGCACTCTGAAGCCACCAATCAACACATTATATGGATAAGGAACTAAGTATGGAGGAGCAAAAACGGCTCCCGCAACCGAACCGGCGGCTGGCAAGGGATTCCTAACTAAAATGGCGCCAGCGGACGCTGGAGCACTCGCCGCTACTTGAGCCGCAACAACATCTTCATCTTGATCGACCTACATTTCCGGGTTGCTAGGCGCAGCTGCCACGGTTGGAGGCAAAGATATATCTCCACGGTTTTCTGCCTTGGGCCATCTTCAGGAGCGGGTTCTCCCTGCAATATCGTGGTCAGACATTTTTCAAAAAAAAAAAAAGAGAGAGAGAAAGGAAGGAAGAAGAAAAATGTGTGGAAGCCTCACTGATATGCTTCCAGACTGACTAGAAGAAGCCTCAGCGCTGCTGTTGGAAGAGCTATTTTCATCATCACTGGATTCCGAGATTTCCTACTTTTCGAGATCTTCTTCACCACGAGAAGGCTCAGCATTACCACCCGTTGCTGCGAGAGTCACCGTTTTCTGATTACGTGCAAGCTGGGAAAAGGCATTCGCCCTGGTTAAGAAATAAAGGAAGATTTTCAGTAACGAAAGGACTGAGCCACCCGACTGAGTGGGCAAGAAAAGAATACATACCCGAACGTTGGAAGAACTGAAAGTCACAAGGGCCGTTGAATCCGATCGAAATCCGCCCGCGTGATCTTTCGACCTTCGCTCCTTCTTTTGGGGACTGTCTGTGTCTGTGTTGGGAGATTTCCGCTTGGGCGAGGAAGGATCCCTTAACAATGAATGTCTTGATAAAATTGCAGCAGAAAGCTTACCACAGGTATTCTTTACTACGTCATTCACGAATCCATGAATGGCAAGGAACTCGTCCTGCCATAATATGTTATACTTCGAAGTAGTTTTCGAATCTCGTGCCGAGAGCAAGAAGGGAAGACTTATACCCGGCGCAAGAGTACTGGCATCAAGAGCAGATGGAAACAAGTTCTCGGGAACTACCGACTGAAGAGAGAGCGGGAAACCTTGGTCAAATCCCATATGTCGAGCTTCCCTGTCAATGTTGTAAGAGACTACATGACAAGATCCTCAGAAGAAAGACGGTACATGACCAGGTGTGCAACTTCGCATGAACACAATCTCCCCGACACTCTTGCTCTTTTCAGAAGACACATATGTATTTGAAACAGAGGCAAAAGTATCTATTTGAACTATAGAACCATGCACCGGAGCCCATGGACGAAAGTTGATTGTGTAGGAGTTTTCAAGGAAGTCAACTAGGTTCGAGTCAGATCTTGAGCGCCTGTTCACCCGACGAAGTATCTTAGAACCACCCCAGGACTCGGGAAGTAAAGCCAACGGCTTGGGAGCGTACTTCTTGAAATGCTCCCACAACCACGCTTGGAGAAAAGCAACATGGACGTACGAGTCCACTTTCATGTAACCATTTGAAGAGCGCATGTCCACAACCAGATGATCCAAATGTGTGTACAGAGAACCGAGAAACAAGCTTCCAATAGGAAAACAACACCTTTCTCTAATCTGATGGCAAAATTAATGAGACCCTGTCTTATTTCCTTCTTACCAGAGCCGTCATCAAAAATGTCCCTGGATAACCAAAGAACCAAGAACGCTGCGAAATGAAGCGTACTATTCTTTTGATCTGGCTCCAACTCATCTGGGAACCATTGAGACACCCACCAGCTGTAGAAACACCTCGTCTCATTTTCCTTCCGAACAAAACCTTTCGACTTCGCAACGAGAGCAGCGTGCATTTGTTCTTCATCTTCAGACAAGGTGATACCAAGATTCCATGTTATGGGAAGGTTCAACAAGACAGCAACACTTTCCAAAGAGACAGTCATTTCACCCCGCCTGCATATGTCCGTGTGAGTATCGGGACACCATCGGGAGATGAAAGCGACCAAGCCCTGGATATCCTTCCTGATCTGAAGCACCGCGAAAGCTGTGACAACACCAATGATTTGTGCGTTGGTCAAATTTTCTTTCACGTTTTCTTGACTTATCATGAATTGCATCCACTTGTCAAAAAAACGCAACGGAATCTGGAAGATTCTGAAGTCAATGGAAGAAGAGGGATACTCTTCCCTCTGAAGGCAAAAACGTATTACACAACCTGGTCGAACCGACCGGACGTCTCCTTCACCCTCTGAACCGGTCAGGAGGACGGGCACAAACTTGGGATGATTTCTCCTAGCTGTTGCAGACGTTGTAAAGAATTCATCATCCGTGTTTGGTTTGGAACTGCCAACATTTTTGAAAGCCGTGGTAGGATTTTTCTTAAACGACATCCTTAGAAACCTTCTTAAACCACTTTCACTTTCAAAGCAACTACAACAAAATAAAGGGGTATAAAAATTGCTACTGGAAGGAGGGTGCACAAAGATTACTTTATCAACAATGAAGAATTCATTTCGGTTGCAAGCCACTCTATTTTCAACCACAAGTCATAACACACATAACCGAAGAAATGGAAACTAGCAAACCCTATGTAACCACGGAAGGCACACTCCTTGCCAAAACTATACCTCGCAGTGGAAAGTACGCGCCCAATCAAGAAGACACGCTCCACCGTGGAAACTATGCGCACGACCACGCAAAGAAAAAGGGAAACCCTAAAAACTAGGTTTTCATGGGAAAGGAATTGGTGGCAGTCATCGGCCCGTGCAGGCCTACTATTGCATAATAATTAAGGTGCTTAACGCTATCGTAGTGTTCACGCTAAAATATTCCTACAAGTTCATGGAAAATATACCTATGGCTAGGGTTTGCGCCAAAATATTTCTACAAGAGGAAAGAGATTGAAGGAGAAACCATGGAGTACGTACCTGGAATGCTTACTCGCTTTATCTCTACCACTCTGCCGCTAGCACAAAGACGTGAAAAAAAAGGTACAAAATAAAGGGGAGAGCAACCCCTTTTATAGGCGTGACACTTTTGGAATTTAAATAAGGAAACGATTCCCTATTTGATCCACGAATGAGAAAAGGAAATTGGGCCCGAAAGAACAAGTTTCACGACGCCCTACAGTCCGCGCCATTCCATGCCTCACGGTGCCCGAACAGTCCGCGCCAAGTCTTCCTCACGGTGCCCGAACAGTCCTTGCCAAGTCTTCCTCACGATACCCAAACAATCCGCGCCATGCTTTGCCTCACGGTGCCCAACAGTCCGCGCCATGCCATGCCAGAACCGTGCCAAGAGTCCGTGTCATGCCGATAGAGTGCCATACCAAGACAAAATCCTGCATCTCAACCAGCAAATGCCCCTAGCATTTCACGATCTAGCCAGCAACACCACGAACAAGATTCACGCAAGGCCGTCAACGCAAGAATCACGGATTATCAAAAACACTCCTGGAAAAGGTTAGACGGATCTCCCTGACCATCTTTTCATGACTTATCGTTTCGATTTTATACTTTTCTGTCGCCATCTTATGCTTACCTCGCAACAATGCTCCTGTTCCGAGCTAAGCAGGGGACTTAATGTTGATGGTGGTTTTTAGCTTAGGGTTAAAATCGTAAAACCCTAGTCAGACAGTGACGTCACAGAACTTGAGTAATAATGTCTCCACCAAGCGCTCTTTTGAACCCTTTAATATGTCTGCGAGAAATTACCAGGGTACCTTTTTTAATTCTAATCAGGGTTTCGATAGGCCAAACCCTAATTTCCACACCACATGTGCCAATGGCATGCCGTGCCAGCCACATCTCTGCGCCAAGGCATGCCAACCATGCCATCCGCACCACATGTGCCAATGGCATACCGTGCCAGACACATCTCTGCGCCAAGGCATGCCTTGCCAGCCACATCTCCGCGCCAAGGCATGCCAACCATGCCAGCCGCACCACATGTGCCAACGGCATGCCGTGCCGACCACATCTCCGCGCCAAGGCATGCCAACCATGCCAGCCGCACCACATGTGCCAATGGCATGCCGTGCCGGCCACATCTCCGCGCCAAGGCATGCCAACCATGCCAGCCGCACCACATGTGCCAATGGCATGCCGTGCCAGCCACATCTCCGCGCCAAGGCATGCCAACCATGCTAGCCGCACCACATGTGCCAATGGTATGCCATGCCAGCCACGTCTCCGCGCCAAGGCATGCCAACCATGCCAGCCGCACCACATGTGCCAATGGAATGCCGTGCCATCCACATCTCCGCGCCAAGGCATGCCAACCATGCCAGCCGCACCACACTGCACCAAAGTCATGCAGCCCTACCACCATGCCGCTGGCTGCCAAACGGAAGGTTGCAACAATCAACGGCTACCCTTCCATCTGAGATGCAGATCTCAGCCGTCCAAGTTCGCCAACTAACACATGGCAACTTCCGGCCAAAGGCCAAATATCACAGTTTTTCCCAAAACCCTAATTTCGGCCACGCCCAGACTACGCCAAAGCCATGCCGGCCTTACCACATGTCGCTGGATGCCAAGCGGAGGGTTGCAACAACCAACGACTACCCTTCCATCTGAGATGCAGATCTCAGCCGTCCAAGTTTTCCAGCTAACGCACGACAACTTCCGGCCCATGGCCAAACATCACGGTTTTGCCGAAAACCCTAATTTTTTCCACGCCCAGACTATGCCAAAGACATGCCGGCCTTACTACATGCCGCTGGCTGCCAAAAGGAGGGTTACAACAATCAACGGCTACCCTTCCATCTGAGATGCATATCTCAGCCATCCAAGTTCGCCAGCTAACGCATGACAACTTCCGTCCCAAGGCCAAACATCACAGTTTTGCCCAAAACCCTAATTTTGGCCCCGCCAAGACTATGCCAAAGCCAGGCCGACCTTACCACATGTCGGTGGCTGCCAAACGGAGGGTTACAACAATCAACGGCTACCATTCCATCTGAGATGCAGATCTCAACCGTCCAAGTTCGCTAGCTAACACATGGCAACTTTCGGTCCAAGGTCAAACATCACGGTTTTGCCCACGCCCAGACTATGCCAAAGCCATGTCGGCCTTACCACATGCCGCTGGTTGCCAAACGGAGGGTTGAAACAATCAACGACTATCTTTCCATCTGAGATGCAGATCTCAGCCATCCGAGTTCGCCAGCTAATGCATGGAAACTTCCGGCCTAAGGCCAAACATCACGGTTTTGCCCAAAACCCTAATTTTGGCCACGCCCAGACTATACCAAAGCCCGGCCGGCCTTACCACATGCCGTTGCTGCCAAACGGAGGGCTGCAATAATCAACGTATACCCTTCCATTTGAGATGCAGATCTCAGCCGTCCAAGTTCGCCAGCTAACGCATGGAAACTTCCGGCCCAGGGCCAAACACCACGGTTTTGCCTAAAACCCTAATTTTGGCCACGCCTAAAAAATGCCAAGGCCATAGCCAACCCTTCCACAAACGAAGGGTTGCAACAATCTATGGATATCCTTCCTCCTGAGATACAGATCTCATCCGTACAAACCTGCCACCAGACGACTCGTGGCAATGTCTTGGCTGCGATGCTAACTCTTGGTCACAGAACCAACTTGGCTGCAATGCTAACTCTCTGGTCATGGCACCAACCTGGATACAATGCATATTCTTTGGTCACGATACCAACTCGGCTGCAATGCTAACTCTCTGGTCAAGGCACCAACTTGGCTACGATGCCTATTCTTTGGTCACTTACCAACTCGGCTACAAACTCCAAATCCTTGGCCACGCCACACGTAGCAACATACTACACGTTTTCCACGAAAATACTTGAGACATCAAAACATGTCACAAACTGGGGGATGCTCATCAGGGTATTGGTCTGGCGGTTTACATCGTGCGGCGTACACTACGCCCGTTACAAGAAAGTGTCATAAGAGTGAGGAGGCTAGTAAATACAAGGAGTAATGGTGAAACGTTTTCTTCATTATGAAAACATCAATTCCAGGCGTTACCCGTTACCACTTCCTTCCATTTACTCAACCGTTTCCAACTCTTACGAGACCAGAGTACGTTTCGTTGCGACTTGTATAAATAGGTCTCACCTATTTCCACCAAACACAAGTTTTGGGTCAGGAGAATACAACACTCAGAAATCATTTGTTAGCTTTTCCATCTGTTAGCTTTCCACTTTCTGATACAAGTCGTCAAACAACTACTATTCCCGAATCAACTATTCTGGTCTCAACACTCTCTTAGCTTCCCTCCATAGGTCAACCCTTCTCCTTCACTTTGTGACCGAAGCAAGTCTGGAACGGCCATTTCTTGGTTTAGGCCGGATTTGTACAGATTGATCTCTCGAATCAAAGTACTCCCTTACATTACATTGTTTATGGTTTAGACTCGTTTCTCACCCACACACCCGAAATTACCAAAATCAACAGAAACTGTTTTCACTCTCAAATACTAATATCAGATGGTCAATGGTGTATTCCAGAAGAATTTCTTCAATTTTTCAGTACTAATCAGCTTCCGATGATAAAAATGGGTGATGACTTATTGATATGTACTAATTCTCACTCAGGATGTTTCACTGTTTCTGATGCAGTAAAGAAAATCAGTAAGTCCATGCCTAAACTCCACCGGTACAAAAAGATATGGAATGATGCTGTTATGCCTTCTGTTTCAGCAAATGTTTGGAAAATCACAAGGGAAATTTGTCCTACTGATGTAAACTTGAGAAATAAGGGCTTTTAGTTTGGTTCTAGGTGTTTTATATGTCATTATGGGGAAGACTCAATGAATCACATTCTATGGAACTGTAACTTTAGTAAAATTCTTTGGAGCTGGTTGGGAGGTATTTTCCATTTTCTTAATCCTTTATCTTTTGAAGATGTTTTGAAATGCTGCAAACATGTTAGCCCCATCATCAAAGATCTTTGGATTGTTTGTTCTTATACCCTTATGACTGAGTTATGGTTTTTAAGAAATGAGATTTATTATGATAATGTCAAATTTGATCTGGTCAAGCTGAAGAATAAGATTAAACTGAGAGCGCATGATTGTGAATGTAGAATGAAAGGTACCTTGTGGGGATCTGAAACTGAAACTGCCATAATGCAATACTTTCTGATTCAGCACAGGCCCATGAGAAGAACTAGAATTGTTGAAATTTTTTTCTATCTCCCTAATGATGATGAAGTTCTCTTATGTTGTGATGGTGCCTCAAGAGGCAACCCTGGTGTTACTGGGTATGGCTTTGTTGCTAGAAATCAATATGGGGACTTTGTGTTTGATGAATCTGGAGGTCTTGGGGTGACTACCAATTATATTGCATAATTTTTTGCAGGAATTAGATCTATGGAATGGGCCATTGAACACTAGAGATACAAGATTATTCTAGAATCAAATTCTAAGGAATGTATTACATCTTTAGAGCATCAAAAAATCCCTTGGTTCCTCATAGCTAGATGAAAAAGAATTCATGGGAGATTTCTGTCAATTTCATACAGGCATGTGTACAGGGAGATCAACTTTGCTGCTGATCACTTTGCTAAGAAGGGTGCACACTTACTGAAGGGTCAAATATCTGCTTATGAAGACGGACCAAGTAGTTTGCTAGATTGGAATGGCCTGATCAGCCATATTACAGATTCGTTTAGGTTTCTGGTTAGGTTTTTGTCTCTTTTCTGTTTTGTTATTCTTGTTCTTTTTATTTTTTTGGGCCTGTATTTTTGGATGCTTTTTTTGATTAATAAAGTTTAGTTTTTGGGTTTTAAAAAAAAAACTAGTTGGAGATTTTCCAAGAGAATTTCGGTCAGTATTTTGGACAGAGCATTTCCAGGAATTATGGAAGCCGAATCTGGAATATATTGCATATCTTGAGAATATTTTCAGTTTTGGAAATTCCTTGGTGTCCAAACTTCCTTGGTATATAAATATGAAAGTTTGCATTTCGATCAAACTAATCCTTCGTACAACAAGAATTATCTCAGTTGTGCTGGTACTGGTGAAGCCGCCTATTCGGAGAAGAGAGTAACCTAATTAGGCGAAATCTCTTACGGCTGCTCAGTTTAAAGTCTTCTTTGTGATTAGAAGCTCTATTACTACCGTTGTTGGGAAACTAGATAATTGCGGTTTATCTTTTGTTTTCGATTTATTTGATTGACTAACGTTGGTTGAACTTTGATTGCACCTAGTTTGTTTATGCTTGAGAATCTTCTCTTCTGATATAAGATTCACTCAAACTAGATCGAAGTTTCGACGGGGATCTTTAGATTATTTGTAGATCTACAAACGTCTTGTGATAATCTTGTTAACAAAGTCCGTTCTGTGCGTGATTGATCACAAGAGATTCAAGTTGATTGTGTGCAGGTGTTTATTGAAGAGCTAAAAAGATTTGAAGACAAAGAAGACTTTGAAGATTTATGATTTGGGATTCATAATCTTTGGTGTGCACAATACTTGTTTCGGTAAAAGAGGATCCAACTATAATCGGTTTATCCTTGTGGTAGATTAGATTGATTAGTTGTGTAGTTCGACATCAATACAATTCTTTGTAATTAAAAGTATTGTTTGCAAAATCTTAAAAATTACTTCGGTAGTTGATAATAAGATAGATCTAAGAACCTGAGAAGGTGTTTATTGAGATAAACAGAAGAGCCTTTGTCGAACTCATATCACTTGGTTGAAAAGAGTTGATACCAAACAAATTTGTTGTTCCTTTACTGTTTAGAATACAAACTAAAGGAATTGTTCCAAGTACGTGACTTATTACAGGTCGGAGGCGTGAGAATAAAGACGGTACTAGGTGAACTATATGTTTAGTTGCTTGGTGTAACTATACGAAGTTGGTTTGATTTTGTATAGTTGCTTAATCCTGAGAGTATTAAATTCTGGACAAGGTCCCGGGGTTTTTCTGCATTTGCGGTTTACCTCGTTAACAAAATATTACAGTGTCATTTACTTTTACTTTCCGCAATTATAATTTTTGTTATTATAGTTTAAAGTAATTACACAAACGTTAATTCCTATTGTGTTTGGTTAAGTTCGAACCTTTTATCAAGTAAACATACTTCGTTGTTGTATTGTCTCGATCTCATATCCATAGACTATCACATGAAGTGTGAACCAATTTGTTGTATTGTCTCGACTCAGTCCATAGACAATCACTTTTGGAGAAAGGAATTATAGGTGAAAAAGTTTTAGATTGAGGTATATTTGGGTACCCTCGTCTTTTCAATTGGTATTAGGGCAGGCAAACACGAAAAGATCTAACAATCTGTGTTTGGTGCGATCCAACCTATAAGAAATTGAATCTATGTCTGATTCAACTAACGTTATGCAAGAGTATGACTACTCAAAAGTTGAAGATGTTACTACTTCGTTGACTCATGATCCAGGAGTTGCGAAAACATCTGTGTCCATCTCTGATGGAAAGGAATATGCTGATAAAGAGTTGGTAAAACTCCTAAAGCCTATAAAATCTCTGTCTTCTAAAGTGCTGATATTAAAGACAGAGAGACAAATCTTCTTAAACAGGAGATCAGAGTTAAAGAAATTCAACTGAATATTCTAGCCATAGAGATTATGAATCTCACTGTCAAATTAGAAGCTCTTGGTAAATCTCTTTCTCAAGAAAAGGAGACACGTCCTATGACTCTGACAAATGATGTTGTTGTGATTTCTTCTGATGTTGAGGAAACTAAAAGTCCTTTCTATACTTTTACAGATTGTGATAAAACAGGTTTTGTCACATCTGAAACAGATCAAGATGATGGTAGTTTGCCTAACTACATAAAGTCACAAGAGGATAAAAAAACATCTTTTATATCTACTGATGATCAAACGAAATCTTGTACGAAGGAAACTTTTAACCGATTCCGTGAACCTGATCCTAAGGAATACAATTTTCAGTCACTTGACAGGAAACTTATATTTCTTCAACATATGGTGGTAAAAATATTGAAGGAAGTTTCTTGTCTTAAAAAACTGAAAGATCATTCCTCAGTAGAAAGACAGATTATACCACTATCCTGTAAGATCAACTCAAAAGAGTCAGAGGGAAGAGTTGATAATCGCTTCTGGAAAAAGGTTCCTCCTCACCCATATCGAAACAGTTCTAGTTTTGATGAAGAATGATAGGTGTCTAAAACACCTTGATATTTATATATTGTTATGCTTTCTTTGCGAGTTTTCATGTAAATTATGTATCTTATGTGTGCTTTTGAGTTATTTAGGTACTCTGGAGTCATTGAGAGCAAAAGAAGAAGAAATAGGCAAAAAAGGGCAGAAGCATCACTTCGTTGCAAGTGCTATTGGGAGTAAAGCCAAGGATAAGGGGAGGATCAGCTGAGTTTGTTTAGAGGCTGCTGATTTTGGCAGCCCTTATCAGGGTGATGGTGCATAGATAAATCCCACTCATTACCAGGCCCTAGACTTCATCAGAAAAATGATTTCTCAATCATTTTCTTTTGAGTTCAGAGAAGAGTGAAATAGGACGAACGACTGCGGAGAGAAACAGGATTTGAGAAGGGTTAGAGTAAGAAGTTGTAGATGAGGCGATGGGATTTTTTAGAGTCTGTTCAAGAAAGGAAGATGATCGCTGCAACCACAGATGGCGATTAACGCAGGCAAGGGTTTCAAGCTCAGATCTCAGAAATTGTTGTAAGAATTAAGGCAGCGGGTTAATTTGGCAGAGAATTAGAAGGGTTTGTGATGAATTAGAAGATGGGTTTTTAGCCGAATTGAGATCGGATATGAAGGAAAGAATGAATTTGTTGATGTTTGCTCGTTGTTGATATTAGTGACGAGTTTAGGTTTTGTGGTTGTTCAAAGGGCTTCTGAATTTGTTATCGATTGAAAAATGAATCAGGGAAGAAAGAGATGAAACTGGGAGCTGTTGAATATGAGCATGACTCAGGTGAAGTGATTCAAGGGTTGAGTTCTCTGTGTGTATTGCCATGGATAATTACAAGGAATTTGAGTGCATCTGGGTCTGGTGGTGGAATTGAAGCTGAAATGGAGATACAAGAGTTTGTTGGTGAGCTACATATGAAGAAACATCTAGAATGAATGCTCAGGATTACTATAATGGAAGAAGAAAACTGCTACAACTGGTGGCAGAAGCTTGAATTGTTGGTGTTGTTTTTAGTAATGCAGGAGAAGCAAGGATTCAGCTGAGTTGGTGATTGTCATGGGCTGAGTATGTGGTAGAGTGAATGAATGAATGCAGCTTAGATGAATGCTTAGTTTACAGGGTTGTTGTTACTCAGGATGTGGATGAAGAGTATGATGGTGACTGAAGCTGTGAAAATGGCTAGTAAAGAAGATGGATGATGTGCAGATGAATGAGTTGTTGGTTGTTGGCAGCTAAGATTGAGGGTGGAGTAGGTACTGGTGGTAATGGAACTGCAGGTGATGATACAATGGCGTAGTGGGTAGAGTTGCAGTTGAGAAAGAGATTATGAAGTTGCTGTTGTTGGTTATGGAGGCAGTGAAGAAGCTAAGACTTAAAGTTGAGGCAAGTTACAGGGAAGCTACATTGGATCTTGCAGTTCAGTTGGAGATGTTAATGGTGCTGGTAAAGATACACAAGGGTATGGAGTTGTGAACTGATGCCGCAGATGAGAATAGTGGGTCTGTGTCGAATCGGCTTGCTGCCATTGTCAAGTAGATATGGGATTGCAGTTGATTTACTGCGACAGCTTGGTGGTGAAGCAGTGGCGATATTGAACTCATGGAGGAAGTGCAGATAGGTTTGTTGAGTGGCAGTTGCAGTTCAAGCTGCTGGAATAATTGTGCTGCTGTAATGAAGGGAAGTTGGAACTGATGTGCTAATTGGTGGAATGGTTTATAGAGAATATGAGCAGGATTGGCTTGGCCTGGATTGAAACTGAATTATGGCCGTGAGTGTTGGAAAATAGGAAAACTATGAAGGGCAGAAACAACACAAGGGAGAACATATCTCTTCTTCTACTTTTGTTCTAGGGTTTAGACATGGAAACTCTTCTCTTTATTCTTGTTATGTACTCCATGAGCATGAGTACTTAATTATGTTTTGGTTATGGATGAGTTGGATTTCATATAACATGGTTCTTTGATTCAATATATTAGTTTTGTCTTATATTTATCGTTCATGATTCTCTGAAAATATAGTTGTAGGATTGACGTATTACAACATGATTGATTGTTTGTTTTGTCAAGTTACAAATTGGTAGAACTTGTAATCACATCTATTGCTAGTTTAGGGCTAATCATCAAGCGATAATCCTTGAACACAAGTAGCAAAAATATGATTGTAGGTTATAGTGACATATCCTTGTAATCATGTGTGAATCGTGACCTTTGTTCGAATTGTTTGCGTAATATATTTCAATTGCAATGATTAGCCTAATTTCATGAATCTTAATGCTCCATGGGAATTGAACTTGATTAGCGCAAGGCGTTAAGTTATTCTTTCGGTAGAATTCATACTTGCATCGTTTTACATGTATGTGTGATGAAATCAGGAAATTGCGGGATATTCTTTCGACTAGGTATCTTAGGGCTTTTGATAATGAGAGATTAAATATCAATTCTAGTTATTAAGACAAGAACATGTTTGTGAATGAAAACGACTCCTTAACCAATATCTATTCTATTTGATTTGCTTGTTTATTTCTTTATTTGCTTTTATTTTATTTTTATTTTTACAAAAATCAGAAAAATCCCCCCTTTGTTTATATAAGAAACAAAAACATATTGACAACCTAGTCCTCTCTGTAGGAACGATCATTTCTTACCCCTGTTATATTATATATTTTGAGTAGTGAGAAAGTGTAATTTATTTTTGACGCATACGACAGCGATCAAAGAACGACTCCAGAAGGAAAGGAAAGAGAGAATCTCTGCCAAAAGAAACAATCAGGAATTTCCGATAATTGTTTCAGATAATGACACTGATGTGGATCATAAGGAAGTACTTAGAATGATAAAATCTTATGAAAATCTCATTGAAAGAATTAAGAGAGATTTATCTATCTCTGAAAATTCTCACGTCAGTACAGTTTCTCCACATGATCATATCTCTAGAGTTAGAAAAGATCATCGTCTTGGGAGAAAATATTTTGGGCAGAAATTCCCGAAGAGAAACATGAACTATGTTTCTGATATTCACTGTAAGCTAGAAAAAGCTTACTCCGATGCAACTTAGTTGTATCAAAATTGTGCACTCTCATCTTTCTCCGTACTCTTATTCATGGACGCGAAAGGCACAATAAAATTAGAGCACATTTGTTTGTGTAGCTGTTTATCAGAAAAGTTGTGACACTTTATGGATAGCTGTGAATCCATGGTTGTCTAAAAAAATGTTCATGTTTATCATGTTCTTCCAAAAATAGGTTTTATTTAGAATTTTCTAATTTTAATAAACCTTCCAGCTTGAGAAGTTCGGAAAAAGGAAACGAAATGTATTCTTTAATATTTTCGGATTCCCCTGATATCTTTCGGTCTGAAAGTTGTCTCTTATTAAAGGGAAACTATCTCTTGCCTGTATTCTGATACCCTGATCAATCTTTTTATACATATATATATAACCGAGCATGCCTCCAATAACTTGAAGTATCTCAAAGGCTAATAAGGAGGAAGCTCAAAAGGTTTAAGATTGTCACGGAATCAATACAGAGAGGAAGAAGAAAAACATATCAAATATCATGTCTGATTATGATTCTGATAGCTTAGTTGGATCACAAGATGAGTCATGTCTGTTGGCTTAAAACTTACAAGATCCAACCAAAACCAAGTGTATTCGTTCTGATAGTATGATTGACTATATCCAAGGTTTTGAAGAACTAAGAACCAATCTCATAATAATGGTTCGAAATCAGGACTGGCTCAAGAATAAGATTGAGGAAACAGAAGCTGATATTGCTGATATGAAGGTTCAAGTTGAAAAGCTTGAGAAACAGGAAGTGGTTGCAGACAAGTCTCTTGAGACATGCTTTAAAAGTTTGAACACTGAAGAAACCTCAGTGAACAACAAGAGCATCACTAGAAATTAAGTTATATGTTGTAATACTTAATCCAGAGAAATAGACGTCAATTTTTGATTTCTTTCAATGATTGTATTAAGTCTATTATGAATAAAACTATCTTATTATGAATAAAATTATTTGATTTATAATTTTTTGTTGTGATAGTTTTTGATTACATAGGTTGTGCTTGAATGCTTTATGATTATTGCTATGTATGTTTATGGGATGTTTGATTTCGGTTTTATAACCTTGATATTCGATCTTATAATGTTGGGAACCCTTATGGTTCGGATGACTTTTTGATGTAGCAGGATTAAGTTTCTATCCCATGTTGGTAGGCTTTATCAAAGGATCATGAGGGGTTCTGATAGAAACAATATGTGAAAAAGTCACAATATGTCGAATCGGTTTTGGTTTAGCATAAAAGCATATGTGTTTCGGGGTTTTCAAGTTTTGCTCGCAATAGTTAAAAACCAGTTTTCAAACTTTCTATGGTAAAGGTTGGTTGGTTGTTGTTATTCTTTTGTTTTGCATAAGGATGACAACATAATGATATTTCAATATCATTTCTCCCTGGAAGAAGATGCAAACATATTGTAGAAGAGAATGCGAAATTTGAGGTAACAATCTTGTTAATTAATTTTTTTCCCATTTAAGAAAAGCCTGATTTTATTGCGTATAATTATTTCTTTTGCTTAACGAAATTTCGGTACAATTGATGTTTTATTCCATTATTTGTGTATGGATGTGTGTGTGATTCAATTGGTTCCGGTTAAGAAAAACTATTGTTATCTTGCTTTATTGTGTGGTATCAATTGTTTAGGCTTACAAAATTTCGGTGCAATTGCGGTGCTTTAATGTCTATGTTGTTTCAATTGCTTCCAGTTGAGGTAAATAATTATGCAAGTTGATTTATTTGGATTGTATGAATTGTTTATGGATTAACGAAAGAAAAGGTTTACGGGATGAATTATTTAGTCCAATTCGATTCCGGATAAGAGAAACTAAGTTAATTTTGATCTTAGTTAGACTTATCAAACTGGAGGTTTTGGTTATTCAAGTCTAATCAAATGCTTTAACAAGAAATGCTAGTTAACTAACCTAGTACTTGTCTTGTTTAAAAGTTAAAGATCTAAGTTATATGGATAATTAGAACCTAATGAGAAAAATAGAGTTATCTTTATTTTGGTCTTATCGAACAAGCGATTGTATTTGTACAATCGGTTTAGCAAAGGAACTAAGGTGCTTAGTTGATTTTTAGTTTGCTAAACTATTAGGGAAATTGCTTCGGGCAATTGTTTCCTTGGTAACATATCAAAACAAATTACTTTGTAGTTTCGGTTTTGATACTGGTTATCAAAAATGGTGTGTGGAACCCTCGTGCTTAACTCTATAGGGTTGCAAGTCTATTTTGAGATTTGTAAGATCCTTTCGGTTTGTTCGTTATTTTTTCGTTTCTTTGTCATTTTTGTGACAAAAAGGGGGAGAAATATATGGAGTAACAAGTGATACTGGTATTGATTTATATTGATTGATCACTAAGGAAAAGGACATTGCTGCTTAAGCTTTTGTCTAACGAAATAGTGAAAGCATAGACTAAGGGGGAGTAACATATTATATACTTGTAGTTATATGGACTACAAAGGGAATAACAAAGACGTGCGGATTGATAAAATCTACCTATCTTACCTTTAGGGGCAGTATTAGGTTTATTATTATAATGTCAACATCGGCATTTAAGGATTAAATGTATACAAGTTATTGTGTTATTGAATTCGGGAATCAAGCGTATGCGTAATGAATTCTTGTAATTTGTTTATCCGTATGATGTAAGAGTTTTGCCACTAAAATTGAAAAAGGGAGAGATTGTTAGAGCATAGCTCGGTTGAACCCGCTAAGCGTTTGTATGTCAAGTTTGGTTTTCATATTTTAGTGAGCCAAAACTCATTTAAGAGTCGCTTGATTATGTACTAGTGTCAACTTCGTATAGGTTAGCTTGAAAGTATTAGGATATGAGACATTACAAGTATTGCGAAGACTTGAAGAAGTGAAGAAGTAAGGAACTACAACGACAACATCATCTTTCCACTTGAGGTTGGTGATATTTGACTTGAACTGTTTCATTCCCTAAACGTATCTTTCAAGTCGTGCATATTGAAAACAAAAATGCGAAACATGAATGACTATACTCTAGTTAGACATAGTTTTAAGGAATACAATACGAGGTTTGCTGCTTAACCATTAAACTTTGTAAATAAAACATCGACATAATTGTTTGAATGCTATTGTGATTATGTATGGCTATAAGGTGAAGATTTCATCCTAGGAAACAATGTTTTACATTTGTTTTAAGGAAGTAAATTCATGAACTTGTTTTGTGAATCGAAAGAGAAATCGCCAGGCATTATTGATATTGTTATTTATTGCATATCTTTTGTGTTAGAGCATTGCTCGGTCGAACTCGCATCCGTTGCTATCTCAAGCATGTTTGTCAATGTTAGTGATCAAAACTATAAGTCTTGATTTCTAGTCTACTATAGCTAAGTCTCGGACTAGGATAGAAAGTGTAGTTGAGCTCAAGAAATCCATGGAGAATCATCATACAAGACGAAGAAATACTAAAAGAACCGGTGGAACTTCATCAACAAAAAGGAATGTGGAGACTTGAACTTATCTATCACTCAAAAATCTATCTACTCTATCTCCTATCTTGAGAAAAAATTCGTTTTGCTATATAGACTTTGATTATACACATTTGCTATTTCGAGCCGAGTTTATCTCGCCTATCTATTTCTCGAAATATGTGTAGGTAAGCTTTCGCTTTAACCAATTTCATCTTTACCTAGTGATGAAAGTCATGTTATGTTTCAATCATTTTTAAAATTGCGTTGACGAAAAATAGTTTGTGAATAACAACTACATAACGTTCTCTAAGAATGTTTCAATAATTGAAATGAGAGTTTAGATTATATAACCATTGATGGATATAAGCATTGTTGTGGAAACACATATATGTATAAGTCCTTATTCCTTGAACCGAAGATTGCGAACTTTGTCGATCAAGAGAACCAGAATAGTGGCGTGAGTTAAGTCCACGAACTCAGTCCGTGAACAGGATGAAGTTCTCGACCCGAGAAAATCTCCTGGAGTTTGTGAACTCCTTCCGGGAACTTAAGTCCGCGAACTTGAGTTGGTTATATCTAAAAACGATTGTTTGTGAACTCATTCATATTGACTAAGGAATGCTAATTGCAAACTGTGGATATATAGTTCATGAACCGACTCAAGTGAATCAAATCGTTTTTGCTTCAATTGTGTCTTGTGTAGTACATATGGTGAAGAAGAAGATGGTTGATATGAAAGTGATCATATGGCTAACCATTTGGTTAACTATTTTTGAACCAACAAATGTACATGTTTGGGTACAGTTACAGAAACCTAGAAACGTGCATTTCATTTGTGTGTAACAAGCTAGGTTTTCGATCTAACGGTTGAAAGATATTAGCTTGAATCTAATCAGGTTTTCATCTAACGGTGAATATTGAATGCTTTGTTACCAAGCTAACATCCATTGCAAACCCTGATTTGAAAGACTATATAAGGGAGAACTCTAGCAACTGGGAAAACTAATCCCCACACCTTACGTGTGATACTAGTTGTAAGCTAGAGTCGATTCTCCTTTAACCTCTGGTTTTCTTTTCTCAAACCGGGTTAACGACTTAAAGACTTCATTGGGATTGTGAAGCCATACCGATACTACTTCCTCGTAGTTGTGTGATCTGATCTTGCAAATTCTATCGTACGAGTACAATTGTAATAATTGTCTTGAGATTGATATCTCCGATAGGCAAGATATAAAAGTACTCACAAACATCTTCGTCTCATCGTTTGTGATTCCACAATATCTTCTTTCGCCGCGTCGATTAAGATCATTGTGAGATTGATTGGGGTTTAACTACAGTCCAGACCGAAGTGTGTTTGTAGTAGGCTAGTGTCTGTAGTGGCTTAATACAGTGTGTGTTCAATATGGACTAGGTCCAGAGGTTTTTCTGCATTTGCGGTTTCCTCGTTAACAAAATTCTGGTGTCTGTGTTATTTCTATTCCGCATTATATTGTTTATCTTTATAATTGAAATATCACAGGTTGTGCGTTGTTCAGTCAATTAGAATATCCGACCTCTTGGTTGTTGATTTAAATTGATTGACACTTGGATATTGGTCTTTGGTACCATCCAAGTTATCTCTCTAATATTTGATAAAGACTCGCAAATTTCTATTTGCTTGAGTATAGATCAAATCGAGAGATTGAGATATTAACTCCTTTGATATAGTTTTATCTAGATTGAGTCTGACCGTCTAGTTGATTCTCTAGAAAGTTGTGAATGGGGAAAAACGGTTTGCTGGTTTCCTAGGAAAGTGGAGAGTCGAGCGTGTTGTCGAGACTCCTCAGCCGGGCAAAATGTTAATCCTCACACAGATCCACCGCTGCAAAGGGGGTGCTTAGATTCGGGAAATCAATCTGTATGACTCTTGCCTAAACCAAGACAATGGCCATTCCAGAGTCAATTCGGTCTCAAAGAGGGAGATGGGTTAATCTGTAGGAGGGAAGCTGAGAGTTGTGTGGGATCAGTGATGATCAAGGATTGTGGGTGTGTTGAAGGTTTCTGCAATATTGCTGAACTGCTGAAGTTGAGTTTTGTGTATAAGTTTATATCGAGTTGTTGACGGATAATGATGATAATCGATGATTGATGATATCCTGATGTCCTCGATTTAGACTTATTTATATTGCAAGAATGATGTACCACTGATCCCTGTAAGTGTCACGGTTTCTTGAGTGAAAGAGTGGGAAAGTGGGAGATCGTGGTAAAGTCAGTTCCATGTCGTGCGGAGACTTGACTGATCGTGCACCCACTACTTTGCTAACTCCATTAACCATTTACACGACTTACGCACATTTCTCGTTGTGGATGAATCCACGTGCCATAGACCTCCATACCAAAACCCTAAGTGATATCCCCTCATTTGTGACGTGATTGATATTTCACGAATCGTGGAGTCTGCAAGGCGGACATGTATTAGTTAGTCAGTTGTTGACCGATTTAGACTGTGAGTCTAGTTTTGCTGAATCGAGCATAAGCGGTGAATGCTCAGTGATTCATGGATTGAACATGTAGTTCTCTGAGATGTCAATGAATTAATGATTAGAGAGCGACTGAGCAAGTATTGCTCAACTCGACGAATTGTTGAATATTGAGAGTTTGTCGAGAAATTGAGCAAGTATTGCTCAATTCGACGAATTTGATAATTTTGGCGTGCAACTGAGCAAGTGTTGCTCAATTCAACAAACTACTGATGAATTACTGAACATTGATGGTTGGGTCAATATTCGATCAACTGAGCAAGTATTGCTCAATTCGACGAATTATTTACTGGTGTCGTAACCCAATAAAATACTAATCAAAAATATTCGTGAATTTCCGAATATTATTAATTTGGATGTTGATTGCTGAATCAACATTATTTTGTGTTTGAACTTGCTCAGAATGGTGATTCGTTGAGCGTTTGTTCGAAACCCTAATATTTTATCAATCCTTCATCAATTGGCGAATTGCTGAGAATTGGTTATGAGTGAGGAAGGACCGACCACATGGGATTATGAGGATCCATTGGTCCCCAGTGCTCGAGTGAGCACGCACCAGGGTTCTCAGTTTGAGAGTTGGTGAAAGAACGATGATTACACGCAGGTTTCATCATTTATTGAAATATTGCTGGATTCAACATTAGGTGATAAAACGTAGGTATGAGAGATGAGGACCGACCAAGAGAGCATGGGACCGGCTCTTGATGGTCGCGGGACCAGTTTTTTGTCATTTGGAGAATCCCCCAGTTGGTTGGAGAGAGTTCGGGACCAGTATGAGCAATTGAGCAAATTAGGTCAGAATTATGAAAACGTGTGGGACCGGCCTTGTGCAAGCCCTAGGAATGACCCTGGTCGGTCATGAAGGCGTGCATGTGTTTCCGTGGTGTCCGTGTTTCCATACTGAGGGTTTCATTATTATCTGATGCGCGTTCGAGCAATATCGTGAATTTTCAGAAGAGTTTCATCTTGACTGAGAATTTTCGGTTTTTGTTGGAATGAGCATGTATGCTCAATTCATCAATATTTTGAAAAAATTAAAATAAAAGTATTTTAATATTTAAAATTTCCGTGAGAGGCTAGCCAGTCGTGTGACGATGTTGGCTTTTTGTTTTTCGTGATTTGAGCAATATTTGAGAAAATATGGAGAAATCATGAATTTTGCTCAAACCCAGGAGTTTCATGAATTGAGGAAAATAATAATTATGCAAGATTAGGGATTGCAAGGTGTGGGACCGACCATGGTTAGGGCATGGATGGCCGGCTAGGTTGCCCGGTCCCGCACACCTTTCCCTATTTTATTATTTTTCATGAATCCTTGAAGTTATGGAGAATCCTTGAAGTTATGGAGAATCCACGAGTTTTTGTTGAAACGGAGGAGTTTCGTGAGATTAGGGAATAATAATTATAAAAAGCTAAGGATTGTGAGGTGTGGGACCGGCCACGGCTTAGGCATGACCGGCCGGTTAGGTTTCCCGGTCCCGCACACCTCTCCTTATTTTATAATATTATTTCGTGAATCCACGAAGTTATGGAGAATTCACGGGTTTTGCAAAATCAAGGAAAGTTGCTAAAACCAAGGAGTTTTCATGAGTTCACGAAATAACAAAAAATAAGGAAAATAATGGGAGAGGAACAGACCGACCATGGCTAGGGCACGGCCGGCTGGTGGGCCCGGCCTTGGGTGCCTCTTATTATTTTATTAATATTTATTGTTTACTCCTGTTTTGCGAAGGATTCCTCATTATTTCATATTTTTGGACACTCGTTCGTGCATCCGGGTGCTCAGTACTGCATCATTGTCGAGTACACTCGCACCATTTTTGTGGGGCTTACTCAGTGATGGTCCACATGCCCGATTGTTGAGTATTTATTCCTAATCTATGAATTCAGTAGAGAATAATTCATGAAACTGAGTAATAAAAATGAATAGTTGTTCATTATTAATTCGCAGGATCAGCTGTGGATTCGACTACAAATTCAGAGTAATAAAACAAGCATTGCCATCCTATGGGATCGTGGATTCGACCATAGAATCGGAGTAATTAAGATTATCTGTTACCATTTCATGAGATCAATGGATTCGATCATGAAATCGGAGTAATGAGATATCACAGTTGTTTTATTTCCATTCTATGAGATCACGCCGTGGATTCGATCATAGAATCGAAGCAATGTTATTGCCATTCCATGGGATCAGGTCGTGGATTCGACCATGGAATAGGAGCAATAATAGATTATTCTGGGAATTCAGTGGTGAATGTCATGGCAGAATTAATCTATTGCAGAAAAGATATTAGCCAGTTAAAGCTCACATCTATTCTGAATGGTGCATAGTCAGGGAGTCACGATGTTGTTTACGACCTGAAGGCGTTAGTGCTCTCAATCTACGGAGAACCGCCTAAATCTATGCACAGTATCTCCACATAATCAGGGAACGGTGAGTGTCACCGATGTCCTGAAGGCGTCCGCCGCCCAACTATTCTTCTATGTGGAGGTGGGTCTCTCTCCTGTAGTCAGGGAACAGTGAGTATCACTGACGTCCTGAAGGCGTTAAGCTCTCAATCTACGGAGAACCGCCCAAATACTTTATTCTGCATAGAGGTCACGATGAAATTCCAGGGATCGAACGCTCAGCTGGTGGAGGTTTTTCGAAAACATATTCATCATGGCTTCGTAAAATATGAATTGTTGCATGCCTGAAAGCCGTGTCAAAAACATGCCTCATGATTTTACGGTTTTTGCCCTTTGTTGAAAATCCGCCATCTACATTAAGTCCCCTGCTTAGTGAGGAACGGACATGTTCCGTAGTAAGCATTAAATGGTGATTTTCAGTCGACGAGATCAGTGGTTGAACTCGGTCTACAAAGGTATCGCCAGAATCCTCGATTCGCTCAAATGGTGTCATGTACGAGCAAATGTTTGGGTGAGGACCCTGACGGTATGATAGAGTGTGATTCCGTGAGCACGGAGATGAAGCATCACTGATTTGGTCTGTTCAAAGCCCAGTTTTGGTCAGTTTAGCGTTTATGGGCTCGGCCAAAAAAAAGGAAATCCTTGTTTTAGGAACAGACGTTCGTTCGTTAGTTTAAGAAACAAACAAAATAGACCCGAGTCTAATGACATAAAATTTTGTCTATGAGCTTTCATGAAATTTTTTATTTTTGAAAATATGCTCTTGTTTCAAAGACGGATGCTCGCACAAGGGAGCAAAATATATATTTTCAAATTTACGTGAGTTTCACGTTAAAAATATTTTTTGTAAAATCAATGTTTTGATTTTGAAAAACTGTTGAAAGTAGAGAATCATACATGGTGAAATAATGTCTGAGTTTTCACAATTATAGAATGGACGTTTGTCCAATTTTGGAAAATGAGTGGATGTTCACACAGTAAAATTTACGTGGCTTGTTCACGGTTTTATAAAAATCAATTTATGATTTTTGAGAAATTGCTGAAAGCAAACAATTGTATATGTGATGAAATAATGTATGTATGAGTTTGGTGATTTTATAGTGTATGCACACATGTAGAAAATCAGCGAATGTTCACATGAAAGGTTATGTGAACTATTCATAGTTTTGTGAAAAGTCAGTGTTGAATCTAGAATGATAAGTTTTGCTCGTCTTCGCAGGTTTGAAGGAGTGAGCAAGTTTTCGAAGTTTCGTGTCATCACTAAAGTCTAGTGAAATCGTAAAATAAGTAAGAGTTGGGGATTACCATTTTCGTTGTTGAAACTGATATCATTAGGTCGTTTGTAATTCTGTGCTTCTGATTTGATTCCAGACAATGATGGTTTCCACCAGCAGCAGCAACGATTACTCCTCCAGCTCTTCTGATGAGGATTCCAAGTCTTATGCAGCCAAATCGCGAGCTAAAACGAATTATGTTGAGGGAGCTAAAGCTAGCATACCCCTTAATGACCGAAATATCTCTTATGAAAAGCTCATGAAGAGAAAGTCCTAGGATGATGAGATGGAGGATCGTCGACGTAGAAAGGATCGAATCCAGCGCAGGATACAAGCGACTGAAGAGAGGCGTCGATTTGTTGATGGTGTACCCTCCGACTCTGACGCTAATGCTTCTGAAGAAGAAATTGTGTGGGTGGTACAGAATTACGAGATTAAGCCATACCGGCGTACCAGAGAACTTCAAAAGATTGCGAAGCAGTTTAAAGCTGAACTCGAAGCTGAGTACGAAGCATAGTATGACTCGGAATCAGATGATCCTAATATCCACCCAGACTTCATCAATGGCCGTGATAGTGATTCTGATGAAGAACTCGAAGAGGATTCTGCAAAGGACGATGATGATGAATCTGATAATTCTGACAAGTCTGATGACTCTGACGAATCCGACAATTAATTTGGCTCATAAACCTCTCTGAGATTATTTGTTTTCTGTTGAAGTAGATGTTCTCTGGTTTAAGCAGCTTGGATGTAGAGATATTTCTTTAGAGATTATTATTTTTTGAACCGTAATTCCTTGTAGTATCTCCTTTCTGAATTTTCCTCACATCTCCAGTAGATAGACCAATGTCCACATAGACAATAATTACCCACAGAATGCAATCACATGAGCTGTCTAGAAAACACGTGGCCTACCAGACGATCAATCCGTAGTTGTAATGTTGATTACGTCTGAACCGTCAGTCCCCGGCATTGTTACTCTTCTGCCATCTGTCACGTATCTGATTCGAGATTTAGGGTTTCAGTAGAAACCGCAACAGACTTGTTTATCCGTTAGGGATAAGCATCCACATTGGACTTAGGTTTTTATTTAAACAGTCAACCATCTGCTGCCTTTGTGTATCATCAAAAGAAATTTTGATCACAATCCTACCTCTCGTCACCATGTCCAGAAGCAGTGTTTCTTCCAGAAGTGAATCTCATGCCTAACATGCGATGGCAGTATCCGTCTCGGTGAGTTACATTTCTTCTCATGTCTTTTGCTCGATCAGGATGATTGATCAAAAGAAATAATTTATTGGAGGATAATGAAAAGAATCAGCATTCCTCTCGTAGCTTGAGACCTAAACGGTTAAAGCTCCTGCCCGGTATAGGTCGGCTCCTGTTGATGCCGGAACGTTTGTAAATAATTTCATAACTTCTCGACTGAGATTTTTACCATGCTCAATGGTCAATACCATTAAATACTCCATCGTTTCATCGCAGGTTGATGTTCATGTCGTCGTCGATGCTAGAAAAAAGAAGAACGGGAAATCCACGGTTGTGATTGATGATAACAACAACCGTGTTGACGAGAACTCCACTAATTCTGTGGATACTGAGGTTAGATCTCGTACTCCTGAGTATCCAACAGCTGGACTCCCGTTTGAGGCTCCCATGATCAAAAAATTGCCCGAATAATGAAGTGGTTGGGGAATTCGTCATTCCCAAGTGTCACGCGCCCCTGTACACCAAAATTTGGAGAAGGTACGGGCATATTGCTACGACCGAAGTATGGAAAGGCTTTCTACCAACCCTCCTAACTACAGTTGCAGGGTTGTTACCGATCATTGAAGAGATGAACTGGACGCATCTGCGAGATGTCAAGAATCATGAACTGCACAAATGGGATGAGATGATTTCAAACTTTGAAATCCTGCAGTTTAACATAGGTTTGCTTCGTCATCGACTCGAGATGATCAAAATTCACAAGGCGGCGGCTGCTGCTAATACAATTTCCGCGTCTACTGCCATATTGGAGAAGGAAAAGACACTCGCATTGGAGTCAACACGAGTTGAGAAGGCAGTTCAGGACTTGAAGGTGAAAACCAAAAATTTCCAGAAGAAGCTTGACAGGGTTTTCTATAGATATTATCCTATGTTAGATGGTTTGTTCTGAGTGAGAGGAAGATTTTATGTAGGTTTGAGATTTTGTTTTGAATAAATTAGGTGATTGAAAGATTTTTATGAGATTCATAGGATATTTTGAATTTTGAGTGAATGAGCATATTGCTCTTTTGGAGAAAACAGAAATTACATTTAGAAATTTAATACTTCCAATGATTGTTCAAGCATAATACGCCTTGAGCCACTTGCCGTTGATGATGTTTCCTTCAACTCCTCCATCAACAGCTAAGATTTTGTAATATCCGCTGGATACTGCCTTGATGATCACATAAGGTCCTTCCCATTTCGGAGAGAACTTGGGAGCGGACATGTCTTTTTGGATATGATTTGCTGTTTTCAAAACCAAATCTCCTACTTGAAATGTTCGAGGTCTTACCAGTTTGTTGTAGGCCTTGGAAACTATTTATTTGTAGGTTTCTACATATTTTTCCACCTTGGCTCTTCTTGAATCGAGCATGTCCAATTCAGCAATTCTTGAATCTGAGACTTCTGCTTCATCCCATTGTACTCCACTAGCTGCTGCGATTCTTGCAGAGGGAACCTTGATTTCTTCTGGGAGAATGGCATCGGTGCCATAAACGAGAGAGTATGGTGAAGTCCCAATTGAGCTTCTTGGTGCGGTTCGGTAGGCCCACAAAGCCATGGGCAATTCCTCATGCCACGTCCGTGGATTATCATGAACTGTTCGACTGAGAATCCGGATCAAGGTTTTGTTGGTACTCTCCGCCTGTCCGTTTCCTTGGGGATAGTATGGTGTGGAGAAAATATGTTTGATTCCGTATTCTTCGAGCAATTCTGCAACATGTTTATTGGCGAAAGGAGTTCCATTATCCATGATGATATGTTTAGGAACGCTGAATCTGCATATGATGAACTCTTTGATGAAAGATGCAATTATGACTCCAGTGGTGCTTCGAAGAGGAATAGCCTCGACCCATTTGATGAAATACTTTGTTGTTGTGAGGATGTATTCATGCTACTTTGAAGATGCCGGATTGATCTTTCCTATGATATCCAGTCCCCAGTTATAGAAGGGCCACAGACTGCTCACAGAATGTAATGGAAGACAAGGAGTGTGGATGAGGTTACCATGAACTTGGCATTGATGACATCTCCGAACGTAGGAAGCTGCTTCATCTTCCATGGTTGGCCAGTAATATTTCTCATGGATTTGGAGAAAAAATTTCTTCTTCCCTGGGTGTTCACCTTCATGCACTTCTTTCAAAATTATGGCAATTTCATGCTCGGCCAAGCATCTCAGGAGATTCCCACCGAAGCTTTTGCGACACAAAATCCCTTCCAAGTAGACAAAACGTTTGGCTCTCTGAATGAGTTTGATTGCACCTTTCTTCTCTGACGAAAGATCGTTGTCAAGAAGATATTTTATGTAAGGTTCTCTCCAGTCCCCAGTGTGATGAAGTGTTAGAACCTCCAAATAATGAGGTGGTGTCTGAAAATTGGGACATGATCCTTGCAGCATCCTCGACTGAGCTTCCATGGAAGGCCAATAGTATCCGAGCCTTTGAAGCTTTCTGTAAAGTGTGACCACTAGAGTTTGCCCACATACTTCTTCATGTATACGTTTGAGTTGTTCATCGGCTTCTTCATCTACGAGGCATCGAGACAGGGATCCATCAGGATTGCGATAATATAACGCTCCGTGCAGCAGGAAAAAGTTTTTCAACTCCTTGAGGCTAATTTTCCCCTCCGTAAGAGAATTGCTCAACTCATGAATAATGGGCGCTCGCCAGTCGCTTGACTGAGCATCTTCGACTTGAGTAAGCCAGGTGGATGACACAACGCGTCTTTGCACAGTGATGGATTTCTCAGACCCCTCAAATTGCAGTTTGGATGCTAGGGTCGCTAGACAATCAGCATGTCTATTGTTGGTGCGTCCGGTATGGACAATTGTTGCATCGGAATAATGAGCTAATAGTCGTTGTGCCTCAGTCCTGAATGGAGCAAGTGTTATTTCTTTGAGAGAGTATACGCCATTCATTTGATTGACCAACAACTTTGAGTCTCCCCTGATCTCTAGATGTTTCGCTCCTGCTTTCTTGGCCAAAGATAGCCCTAGGAGAAAAGCTTCATATTCTGCTGAATTGTTGGTGCAATGGAAATCCAGCTTGAATGAGTATGAGAAGACTTCAACGAACGGAAATACCAGCACAATACCCGCCCCACCGGTATCATTGCTAGGAGTGGCGGACCCATCAAAATATAATATCCACGTTTCTTCCTGAATGATTGAAATTTCCGGAAACTCACCGGGCACTTCTTCATGCAACATCGTGATGTCTTCTCCAGGGAAAGCGGCAAGTAAGTCTGCAACTGCTTGTACTTTGATTGCTTTTGGAGGGAGACACGCTATGTCAAATTATGATATTTGAAGTAGTCATTTCGCTGGTCTTCCGATCAAAGCAGGTTTCGACAGTAAGAACTTTATAGGATCAGCTTTGGCCATCATCACGATCCTGTTTGATAGTAGATAATGTCTAAACCTCTGAATTGCGTGAACCAACGCCAGACACGCCCTTTCAGCTTTTGGTTACCGGAGTTGAGCATCCCTCATTGTGCGACTGAAGTAATAGATTGGGTGTTCGATACCTTCTTCATCCTCTTGAGCGAGGAGTGCTCCAATAGCTACGTCACTGGAAGTTGTGCAAAGTATCAGAGGCCGTCCTTGCACTGGAGATTTCATGATAGCAGGTGATAACAATATATGCTTTATTTTCTGGAATGCTTCTTGTTGAACGGCTGTCCATGCAAAATTTGCTCCTTTCTTCAACAGAGGAGTGAATGAAGCAATGAGTTGAGCGAGTCCAGGAATGAAATGCCGGATGTAATTGAATTTTCCCATGAAACTCTGGAGCTCTTTAACAGTTCGTGGAGGCGGCATGGTAGTAATGGCTTTTGTTTTGTCTGGGTCGACCTTGATTCCTTCTGCAGTGACCAAGAATCCAAGAAACTTTCCGGAAGAAACACCTAAAGCACATTTCAGGGGATTCATCTTCAGTTTGTATTCTTTGCATCTTTAGAAGACTTGTCTCAGAATGTCTAGGTAGGACGCCCGGGTCTTTGATTTCACCACCACATCGTCGACATAGTCTTCTACTTGCTTGTGCATCATGTCATGAAATATTGCAGTCATGTCCCGCTGTAAGTGTCTCTTGCATTCTTTAAGCCGAAAGGCATCACTGTATAGTGGAAGTTTCCAATGGGAGTTATGAATGCAGTCTTGTTAGCATCATGTTCGTACATCTTGATTTGGTTACATCCACTGTAACCATCCATGAATGAGAACATGTCATGGACATTGGTTGCATCGACGAGCATATCAATGTTTGGCAATGGAAAGTCATCCTTTGGGAAACACTTGTTCAGGTTCCTGAAATCTACACAGCACCGGATCTTTTGATTTTTCTTCCTGACTGGGACAATTTTCGCCAGCCATGTTGGATGTTGAATGGGTTTGATGAACCCTTCTGTTAGTAGTTTCTGGATCTCCACCTTGATTTGTTCCTCAACTTCGTGTATGAATTTCCTGGGCGGCTGTTTGACGGGTTTGGAACCGGGAGTGATGTGCTGATGATGAGTAACCAAATTGTCGTCTAGGCCAGGCATCTATTCGTACGTCCAGGCGAAGATATCTTGATACTCTTTCAACAGGCGTATCAATCCTTATCGTTCCTCAGGTGAGAGAGCCGAACTGATTAGAATTGTCCTTGGGTTTTCATCCGTTCTAATGTTGATAGTCTCGAGGTCGTCCATTGTGGAATCTGTGCCATCTTGCAACTGTCATGGTGCATCTTGAATTTCTTCATCGGGCGATTTCTCACTCTGGCATGATTCTTCAGGGCGGGGAGACTTTTCATCGACCTCCCATGTTAATTTCTAATCCTTACGACGGAGATAAATGACTCTCCCCTCTGCATCATAATCAGTAATAAAGTTGTACTTTTTCTGAGTCGTACCTTGACCTTGACGACGTTTGAGTGGTGTGGTGGACAACTTGACGGATTTAGCATCTGTTGATGATGGTTTGTCGACTTTCTCAATAGATTTCCAACTTGGGAGTGGAATACTGCAGATCTTTCTTGGAGGTTCGGGAATGCTCTTTGGATGTTCCAGGAACTCAACATCGTAAACCGGAGCATAAGGAGACACTGAGGCTGGGATACGACAATTTTGTTGTTGAACAAAGCTTTCATACATTGATGGTACGTCGAAGGAACAACTTTATTGTCGTAAAGCCATGGCTTTATGAGTATCATGTGATAGTCAGGGTCTTTCTCGATCACGTGAAATTTGACAGTGGACTGAATCGGCTCTACTTTCAGATCCACATAGACATACCCGTATGTGTGACTCTGGCTTCCTTCAAAACCCGTCATCAATATGGGATGATGAACGATCTTGCTTTTTGGAACTTTGGCCTCCTTGAGAGTCTTCATAGTGATAAGATTTGTGGAAGCACCTGTATCGATGAGAACTCTCCTGAATTCAGAGTCCTTAATGGAAGCAGTAACGAACAAGGCTCGATTATGTCCTTCCTTCGCCATTCGGTCTTCCTCAGTGAAGGTGATGTTGTTGATTGAGAGTTCAGATATGATGGACACTTGTTCAACCACCGGATATGATGGAACTATTCGCACATCGGATGATATTTTGTTGAGAGCGACAAACGTGTCTGTGTGCTGATCTCTGGAGAAATGCATAAGTTCACATAGATTCTCGATTAAATGTGTGACCTCTTGTTCCACCGGATTTTCATAAGTGGTGAAGCTGTTGGCTTGAGGGTTAGCGTCAGTGGTGTCAAGAGATGAGCATTCCACAACTTGAGCTCCTAAGATTCTTGTCAGGTCCACCATGCAGTTGAACAAATTATCAATTTCTCTTTTCAATCAATTTATGTTCCTTTCCAAAATCTCTTGCCTTCGTGCCAGTTCAGCTAGTGACGGAATTTCTCCATCAAATGCACCAATAGATGAAAAGGGAGTAGTAAAGTACAGATGATGAATGTTACCACAATCATTCGGGTGAGTTAGAGAAGCGTCACCATTTGAAAGACTCTTACTGGAGTTTTAAGAAACTGAATTAGATCTAAAACCCACCATCTTGCGAAAATGAAAGATTGCAACCGAGAGATTAATCTCCCACTGTGGTCGCCAGTCTGTGGATGGGGAAAAATGGTTTGCTGGTTTTCTAGGAAAGTGGAAAATCGAACGTGCTGTCGAGATTCCTCAGCCGGGCAAAATTTTAATCCTCACACAGATGCACCGCTGCAAAGGGGGTGCTCAGATTCAGGAAATCAATCTGTATGATTCCGGCCTAAACCAAGACAATGGCCTTTCCATAGTCAATTCGGTCACAAAGAGGTAGATGGGTTGATCTGTAGGAGGGAAGCTGAGAGTTTTGTGGGATCAGTGATGATCAAGGATTGTGGGTGTCTTGAAGGTTTCTGCAATATTGTTGAACTGCTGAAGTTGAGTTCTGTGTATAAGTTTATATCGAGTTGTTGACGGATAATGATGATAATCGATGATTGATGATATCCTGATGTCCTCGATTTATACTTATTTATATTGCAAGAATGATGTACCACTGATCCCTGTAAGTGTCACGGTTTCTTGAGTGAAAGAGTGGGAAAGTGGGAGATCGTGGTAAAGTCAGTTCCATGTCGTGCGGAGACTTGACTGATCGTGCACCAACTACTTTGCTAACTCCTTCAACCGTTCACACGACTTACGCACATTTCTCATTGTGATGAATCCACGTGCCGTAGACCGCCAGACCAAAACCCTAAGTGATATCCCCTCATTTATGACGTGATTGATATTTCACGAATCGTGGAGTCTGCAAGGCAGACATGTATTAGTTAGTCAGTTATTGACTGATTTAGACTGTGAGTCTAGTTTTGTTGAATCGAGCATAAGTGGTGAATGCTCAGTGATTCATGGATTGAACATGTAGTTCTCTGAGATGTCAATGAATTACTGACTAGAGAGCGACTGAGCAAGTATTGCTCAACTCGACGAATTGCTGAATATTGAGAGTTTGTCGAGCAATTGAGCAAGTATTGCTCAATTCGACGAATTTGATAATTTTGGCGTGCAACTGAGCAAGTATTGCTCAATTCAACAAACTACTGATGAATTACTGAACATTGATGGTTGGGTCAATATTCGATCAACTGAGCAAGTATTGCTCATTTCGACGAATCATTTACTGGTGCCGTGACCCAATAAAATATTAATCAAAAATATTCGTGAATTACCGAATATTATTAATTTGGATGTTGATTGCTGAATCAACATTATTTTGTGTTTGAACTTGCTCAGAATGGTGATTCGTGGAGCGTTTGTTCGAAACCCTAATATTTTATCAATCCTTCATCAATTGGCGAATTGCTGAAAATTGGTTATGAGTGAGGAAGGACCGACCACATGGGATGATGAGAATCCATTGGTCCCCAGTACTCAAGTGAGCACGCACCAGGGTTCTCAGTTTGAGAGTTGGTGAAAGAACGATGATTAAATGCAGGTTTCATCATTTATTGAAATATTGCTGGATTCAGCATTAGGTGATAAAACATAGGTATGAGAGATGAGGACCGACCAAGAGAGCATGGGACCGGCTCTTGGTGGTTACGGGACCAGTTATTGGTCATTTGGAGAATCCCCCAGTTGGTTGGAGAGATTTCGGGCCCAGTATGAGCAATTGAGCAAATTAGGTCAGAATTATGAAAACGTATGGGACCGTCCTTGTGAAAGCCCTAGGAATGACCCTGGTCGGTCATGAAGGCGTGCACGTGTTGTCGTGGTTTCCGTGTTTCCGTACTAAGGGTTCAGTATTTTCTGATGCGCGTTCGAGCAATATCGTGAATTTTCAGAAGAGTTTCATCTTGACTGAGAATTCTCGATTTTTGTTGGAATGAGCATGTATGCTCAATTCATCAATATTTTGAAAATATTAAAATAAAAGTGTTTTAATATTTAAAATTGTCGTGAGAGGCTATCCAGTCGTGTGACTATGTTGGCTTTTGGTTTTTCGTGATTTGAGCAATATTTGAGAAAATATGGAGAAATCATGAATTTTGCTCAAACCCAGGAGTTTCATGAATTGAGGAAAATAATAATTATGCAAGATTAGGGATTGCAAGGTGTGGGACCGACCATGGCTAGGGCATGGCCAGCCGGCTAGGTTGCCCGGTCCCGCACACCTTTCCCTATTTTATTATTTTTCATGAATCCTTGAAGTTATGGAGAATCCACGAGTTTTTGTTGAAACGGAGGAGCTTCGTGAGATTAGGGAATAATAATTAGAAAATTCTAAGGATTATGAGGTGTGGGACCGGCCACGGCTTAGACATGGCCGGCCGGTTAAGTTGCCCGGTCCCGCATACCTCTCCTTATTTTATAATATTATTTCCTGAACCCACGAAGTTATGGAGAATTCACGGGTTTTGCAAAAACAAGGTTGTTAAAACCAAGGAGTTTTCATGAGAGGCACGGACCGACCATGGCTAGGGCACGGTCGTCCGGCCGGCTGGTGGGCCTGGCCTTGGGTGCCTCTTATTATTTTATTGATATTTATTGTTTACTCCTGTTTTGCGAAGGATTCCTCATTATTTCATATTTTTGGACACTCGTTCGTGCATCCGGGTGCTCAGTCGTGCATCATTGTCGAGTACACTCGCACCATTTTTGTGGGGCTTACTCAGTGATGGTCCAGATGCCCGGTTGTTGAGTATTTATTACTAATCTATGAATTCAAATTCATGAAACTGAGTAATAAAAATGAATAGTTGTTCATTATTAATTCGCAGGATCAGCTGTGGATTCGACTATGAATTCAGAATAATAAAACAAGCATTACCATCCTATGGGATCGTGGATTCGACCATAGAATCGGAGTAATTAAGATTATCTGTTACCATTTCATGAGATCAGTGGATTCGATCATGAAATCGGAGTAATGAGATAGAAGAGTTGTTTTATTGCCATTCTATGAGATCAAGCCGTGGATTCGATCATAGAATCGAAGCAATTGTTATTTCCATTCCATGGGATCAGGCCGTGGATTCGACCATGGAATAGGAGCAATAATAGATTATTATGGGAATTCAGTGGTGAATGTTGCAGCAGAATTAATCTATTGCAGAAAAGATATTAGCCAGTTAAAGCGTCACATCTATTCTGAATGGTGCATAGTCAGGGAGTCACGATGTTGTTTACGACCTGAAGGCGTTAGTGCTCTCAATCTACGGAGAACCTCCTAAATCTATGCACAGTATCTCCACATAATCAGGGAACGGTGAGTGTCACCGATGTCCTGAAGGCGTCCGCCGCCCAACTATTCTTCTATGTGGAGGTGGGTCTCTCTCCTGCAGTCAGGAAACAGTGAGTATCACCGACGTCCTGAAGGCATTAAGCTCTCAATCTACGGAGAACCCCCCAAATACTTTATTATGCATAGAGGTCACGACGAAATGCCAGGGATTGAACGCTCAGCTGGTGGAGGCTTTTCGAAAACATATTCATCATGGCTTCGTAAAATATGAATCGTTGCATGCCTGAAAGCCGTGTCAAAAACATGCCTCATGATTTTACGATTTTTGTCCTTTGTTGAAAATCCACCATCTACAAAAGTATATCGGAGTTAGTCCATACATATTGCTAATCGAAATATTGGGTGTGGTTGTTATATCCCCGCTTTTTTCAATTGGTATGAGAGCAGGGAAACACGTTTAAAGACCTTACAAGTCTGTGTTTGTGGCAATCTGAGTCTGAGGACAGAATCTCTGACATACACGCATACCAAGATGTCTTCTAAAGCTTTTAACTATGCCAAATTTCTTGGGAATACCTCAAAGGATTACTCCTTAGCTGATTCTTCCGAATCCCGAGGTAAGAAGATTGTCCCATGTGCTGACATCTCTTTCTCCAATGAGACATTGGACATTATGGCAAAAGCTGAAATGGAGATCACCATAATCTCAAAAAATTCTACTGGGATCATTGATTTTCAGGATCATGATCAGCTTATTGATGAATTTAAAAAGTCTCTTGATCGATAACGTGAACTCTATAACATCATTGAGTCCTTCTCTAAGAATATTGATAAACTTCTCAAAGAATCTACTCTGCAGCATGAAGAGATTAGTAATCTTGAGAATATTGTCAAGGAAGACTCAATTAGAGAAAAACGTCTGATCGAGACATATTCATCAGATGTTAACGTATTTCGTGTTGAGAAAGAGAAACTAAGCGCATCTCTTATTCTAGCTCAGGAACAGTGCAGATCCTTGGAGAAGGAAAACTCTGTCCTAGGGAGAAACTCTTCTGTAAAAACTAATTCTCATGAATTACAGTACATGACGAAATATTCTCCAAAATAAGATTGTGTCAAGAAAAGTTTACATAACTTACAATCTTCTCATATGGCTATGAAGTTAAAACAGGTGCCAATTTTTTATTCTCCTCCACGAACCTGTACATTCTGTGGGAAAACGAATCACTATGATATCCATTGTTTTGCCAGGAGGAAACAAATTTATAGACTTCATAATTTACTTCTTTCCACTGTCAATGGAGTAAATAGTCGGCCGACTAATGAAGTGAATCGCGTGACCACAAAAAACCGGAAAACTTATAAAAATGATCTTCTTCCTAGAAGTCATCACAGGGCTCAAGTGCATTCTAGTAGTATAAACTCCTGTGCTGCTGATAAGAGCATTCCTTGTGTTTATAAGACTGTTTCTGGTAAATCTAAGTCTAGAAAAGGGATACCTCTCTATCCTGATCCTATTAAACCAGTTACAAGAGGTCCTAGATTTAGTCCTCAGAGAAAGCCTTCTGACGGTACTATTAATCAAGCTGTGTCTTTTTCTTCTACGATGAATGTCAACCGAAGAAAGCGAAGAACACAAATATCAAACTATCGGATGATGTGTACAACTTCCCTTTCAATAATCATAGTGGGATCATTTTCCACTCTACCACATGATTATAGGTAATACTTTCCTTGTTTCTAACTTGAGAGATGCAAGGAAAATTATTGAGAGGTGCTCAAGTATGTTGTATAATTATTTGTCTGTTAAGTTTTGTGTTTGTGCTGACCAGTCCGCAAACGTTCGCGTCCTCCCCTTGTGAGTTCATAGGGTTTTCAAAAACAAGAGTTCATCTCATGTTTACATACACATATATATTCTCTATATTGTGTTTTCTCCATCCCTAACAAAAAACATATGGAGGACTCTGCAAAATCTCAAGAGATTGTGCATCTTGATATGGTGGAAGACACTCAAGGACGTGAGCCTATTCAGGAGATGGTTCTAAAGAAGATGCTTGAAAGAAAGGATCACAACTTCTGGATAGATGATTCTGTCAAGGATTCAATTCGTTTTTTGAACGATTCAAAGGTCGAGTTTGCAAATCTTCAACTGCAAATAAACCAACTCTTAGATGGTCAGGCCAAAATCCTTGCTAATCAGAATACTCTGATACAGAATTAGAAGAATCTCATCATGGACTGCATCAAGGCTAGACAGCTTGCTCGTGTTGTTGATCGTAAAGTTGGTGTTCTAACTCACGAAGATGGTGTATCTACGGTCAAGAAGGTAAAGGAAATCAGTGACACCTTCTTTGATGGATTCATTGAGAGGTATGAGGTTCTCAATGAACTCTGATTTTCTACAGTATTGCCTAGTAAATCTTCTATTTTCTTGTTTTGTTTAGAAGAATAACTAGAGTTTGAAATAGCCATTATTGTGATTACACATAACTATGACCAACGTTTTCATCTTCATGTTTTTAGGTTTATTTGTTTAAATTCTAAAAATTTGTTTGGAAGATGATTATTGCAGTATTAATCTTTATGGTTTTATATATTACAATCTTTTTATGGGATATGTGTGTTTGCGTCTGTGAACTGTGATTATCCCATAGCTTGTGAAAAGTAAAGTCTTTCGTAAGTCGATATGCATGTATTGATAAAAGAATGAATGGACTTTTGACAAATACAAAAGTTAAACCTATTATGTCGTTATGCAAATAGTGATGGAAAATAGAACGAATCCTTGTGTATTCCGCAGTATTGATCTTCCCTGATCCATAATCTTTTATGTATTACCATGAGGCTCCGTAAGTTTTCTTATGTTGAGCATTATTGACTGAGTTTATTATTTCTTATGATTAACTTAGTTATTGCTCCATAGATTCTTTTATGTTGAGCATAACAATTAAATTCATTACTTTTTGTGATTAATTTGGTTGAGTAATCCGATTAGATTGATTATGAGTTCTCTTGTGATTAATCTAATTGAGTATTTTTGAGTCTCTGTTAGAGCATTGCTCGGTCGAACTCGCATGCGTTGCTATCTCAAGCATGTTTGTCAATATTAGTGATCAAAACTATAAGTCTTGGTTTCTAGTCTACTATAGCTAAGGTCTCGGACTAGGATAGAAAGTGTAGTTGAGCTCAAGAACTCCATGGTGATCATCATACAAGACGAAGAACTACTCAACTGGTGGATCTTCATCGACTAAAAGGTATGTGGAGACTTGAACTTATCTATCACTCAAAAGTCTATTTATCTCCTATCTTGAGGCAAAAGTCGTTTTTCTATATATACTTAGATTATACACATTTGATATTTCGAGCCGAGTTTATCTCGCCTATCTATTTCTCGAAATATGGGTTGGTAAGCTTTCACTTTAAACAAAGTTCATCTTTACCTAGTGACGAAAGTCATGTTATGTTTAAATCACTTTGAAAATTGCTCTGACGAAAAATGGTTTGTGAATAACAACTATATAACGTTCTCTGAGAATGTTTCAATAATTGAAATGAGAGTTTAGATTATATAAACATTGATGGATATAAGCATTATTGTGGAAACACATATATGTATAAGTCTTATTCCTTGAACCAAAGTTTGCGAACTTTGTTGATCAAGAGAACCGGAAGTTTGCACAGTTTTCAAACTCAGTCCGCGAACTGGCGGAAGTTCTCGACCCGAAAATATCTGCTGGAGTTCAAGAACTCACTCATCAAACTCAGTCCGCGAACCCAGTCCGCGAACTGATGATAGTTCTCGACCCGAGAATATCTGCGGGAGTTTGAAAACTCTTTCCGGGAACTTAAGTCCGCGAACCCAGTCCGCGAACTTGAGTAGGTTATATCTAAAAACGATTGTTCTTGAACTCATCTTTATATTGATTAAGGAATGATTTTGCAAACCTTGGCTATAAAGTTCATGAACCGATTCGAGTGAATCAAATCGTTTTTGCTTCAATCGTGTCTTATGAAGTTACATAAGATCTAAGCAATTGAACAACTCTTTAACTAGTTCATTTGAGTCATTTGAACTAGTTATGGTGAAGAAGAATATGGTTGATATGAAAGTAATCATATGGCTAACCATTTGGTTAACTATTGTTGAACCAACTAAAGTACAAGTTTGGGTACGGTTACACGAGCCTAGAAACGTGCATTTCATTTGTGTATAACAAGATACGTTTTTGATCTAACGGTTGATAAATATTAGCTTGAATCTAATCAGGTTTTCATCTAACGGTGAATATTGAATGCTTTGTTACTAAGCTAAAATTGATTGCAAACCCTGCTTTGAAAGACTATATAAGGGAGAACTCTAGCAACTGCGAAACCTAATCCCCACACCTTACGTGTGATACTAGTTGTATCTAGAGTCGATTCTCCCTTAACCTGTGGTTTTCTTTTCTCAAACCGGGTTAACGACTTAAAGACTTCATTGGGATTGTGAATCCAGACCGATACTACTTTCTCGTAGTTGTTTGATCTGATCTTGTTGTTTTTATTTTACGAGTACAATTGTAATAATTGGCTTGAGATTTCTATCTCTGATAGGCAAGATAAAAAGTAATCACAAACATCTTCGTCTCATCGTTTGTGATTCCGCAACATCTTGTTTCGCTACCATACGATTAAGATTGTTGTGAGGTGATTGATAACTCTAGGATGTTCTTCGGGAATATAAGACCGGATTATCAATTGGTTCCCGTTCACCTTGATTTATCAAAAGACGGAACAAAACTCTTGGGTATTTCTGTGAGAGACATATTTATTCAATCAAGTGGACTTTTCTGTGCGATATAGATTTGTTTATTAAAGTCTTCGACTTTGGGTCGTAGAAACTCTTAGTTGTGGGTGAGATCAGCTAAGGGAATCAAGTGCGTAGTATCCTGCTGGGATCAGAGACGTAGGAGCATAACTGTACTTTGGATCAGTGTGAGATTGGTTTGGGTTCAACTACAGTCCAGACCGAAGTTAGTTTGTAGTAGACTAGTGTCTGTAGCGGCTTAATACAGTGTGTGTTCAATTTGGACTAGGTCCCGGGGTTTTTCTGCATTTGCGGTTTCCTCGTTAACAAAATTCTGGTGTCTGTGTTATTTCTATTCCGCATTATATTGTTTATCTTTATAATTGAAATATCACAGGTTGTGCGTTAGAATCAATCAATTAGAATATCAGACCTTTTGGTTATTGATTTAAATTGATTGGTACTTGGATATTAGTCTTTGATACCATACAAGTTATCTCTCTTTGATAAAGACTCGCAGGTTTCTATTTTCTTGAGTAAAGATCAAATCGAGAGATTGAGATATAAACTCTTTGATATACTTTTCTCTATATTGAGTCTGACTGTCTAGTTGATTCTCTAGAAAGTATATTGGAGTTTTTCCATACAGATTGCTAAGCGAAATATTGGGTGTGGTTGTTGTGCCCCCGCTTTTTCGGTCTCCATAAGTTCACTTATGTTGAGAAATTCCGATTAAATTAATCATAGGTTCTCTTGTGGTTAATTTAATTGAGTACTTTTGGATTCAAATTCATATTCGTATGTTATTTGTTATGTCGAAAGAAATCCTTCTTTTCTTTTGAAATTAAGGTCGCTCTTGTTGTTCTTTCGGGAATGACATTTAATGGGGGAGAGTTCTTTTGAACTTGCGCTTTATTGCCATATCTTTGTGGGAAGTGCGGCTGTGGAATATTATAGGGGTTATCTTGTATCTTTAAACTCCTTTTTGAATGCATTTAGCTTCGGCTTTATGATTTCATATAAAGAACAAGTTGATATATGCTTTATTTTACTCAAGAAATGTCTCTTTCGGAAATTCATTAGGATCCCGTTCTTGTACCTTTGCTAATTTTATTGACAAAAAGGGAGAGAATTAATATGTAGTTCACACTACAAATATATATGGTTTTCGGGTCATTATGTAAGGGGGAGTGGTCTCCATGTGAGATGGATTATTGACTAAGGGGGAGTGATACATATCACCATAGTATTTTTGTCAAAGTTGTGATACAATTGAACTTTGATACTGTGTAATGATACTATGACACTGTATAACAACGATCGAGAATTTAGTTTTCTCATTGTTATAACTATGGATTTTCAACAACGATGATGCTAAACTTACAACCTTTGGGATCATTGAACTACTTGGAAGTGACGAAGATTTCGAGTATGTTGAAGATTAGACATGTGGATCATTGGACTACTTCCAAAATGTATTTATCTTTTTTGTATTCCATATGTATTAATAGTTTTGTCACTAAAATTGACAAAGGGGGAGATTGTTAGAGCATTTCTCGGTCGAACTCGCATGCGTTGCTATCTCAAGCATGTTTGTCAATGTTAGTGATCAAAACTATAAGTCTTGATTTCTAGTATACTATAGCTAAGTCTCAGACTAGGATAGAAAGTGTAGTTGAGCTCAAGAACTCCATGGCGAATCATCATACAAGACGAAGAACTACTCAAGGAACCGGTGGAACTTCATCAACAAAAAGGTATGTGGAGACTTGAACTTATCTATCACTCAAAAGTCTATCTACTTTATCTCCTAGTAAGTGGTGCAACCTATCACAAAGTAGAATCGATCCTTGTATGAGGTACAACAAGTTTTTAGCAAAAAGGGGAACCGATCCTATGGACATGTGCAGCAAGTACAAGTTAGATACCATATATATGTGGGGAACCGATCCTAGTACCTAGTCAATGGAATTTTAGAAATCTAGTGTGACTATACACAGTACTCACATGGAGGTAGAACCGAAACTTGTTTTGGTAGAAACCGTTAAACCCATGATTTGTGATTAAGTGTTCTTGATCAATCACGTAGTTCTTGAAAGTCAGATGAACCAATTCTAAACTTGTTTAGAAGTGTGGCAAATCGGTTTCAAGGTTGTAAATATGAAATAGGACTTACAAAGTAAGGATGTCGACATACTTTGAACATGTGCAGTAACGCTTATCTTTAATTGTTCAAAGTTATTCCTTAATTGCTAAAGGAAGAAATCCCAGATCGAATAAAATAAATTGAAAATCTTTTATTTAAGGTTTTTAATTTTATTTTAGGAAAATGAAAATTAGTAATGTGCATTTACTAGTTGGATATTTTCCAAGAGAATTTCGGTCATTAATTTGGACAGAGCATTTCCAGGAATTATGGAAACTGAATCTGGAATATATTGCATATCTTGAGAATATTTTCGGTTTTGGAAATTCCTTGGTGTCCAAACTTCCTTGGTCTATAAATATGAAAGTTCGCATTTCGAGCGAACTAATCCTTGTACAGCAAGAACTATCTCAGTTATGCTGGTACTGGTGAAGCCGCCTATTCGGAGAGGAGAGTAACCTAATTAGGCGATATCTCTTAAGGCCTCTCAGTTTAAAGTCTTCTTTGGGATTGAGAATCTCTATTAGTATTGTTGGTAGGAAACTAGATAATTTCGGTTTACCTTTTGCTTTCGATTGATTTGATTGACTAATAGTGGTTGAACTTTGATTGCACCTAGTTTGCGTATGCTTGAGAATCTTCTCTTCTGATATAAGATTCACTCAAACTAGATCGAAGTTTCGACGAGGATCTATAGATTTTTTGTAGATCTACAGACGTCTTGTGATAATCCATTATTAACAGACTCCGTTCTGTGCGTGATTGGTCACAAGAGATTCAAGTTGATTGTGTGCATGTATTTATCTAAGAAGATTTGAATACAAAGAAGACTTTGAATATTTTTTATTTGGGATTCATAATCTTTGATGTGCACAATACTTGTTTCGGTAAAAGAAGATCCAATTATAATCGGTTTATCCTCGTGGTAGATTAGATTGATTAATTATTTAGATCGGCATCAATATAATTCTTTGTGATTAAAAGTATTGACTGCAAAATCTTAAAAATTACTTCGGTAGTTGATAATAAGATAGACTTAAGAACCTGACGAAGGAGTTTATTGAGATAAACAGAAGAGCCTTTGTCGAACTCATATCACTTGGTTGAAAAGAGTTGATACCAAACATATTTGTTGTTCCTTTGCTGTTTGGAATACGAACCAAAGGAATTGTTCCAAGTACGTGACTTATTACAGGTCGGAGATGTGGGAATACATACGGAACTAGGTGAACTATAGGTTTAGTTGCTTGGTCTCAACTATATGAAGTTGGTTTGATTTTGTATAACGGCTTAATCCTGAGAGTATTCAATTCTGAAAAAGGTCCCTGGGTTTTTCTGCATTTTCGATTTTCCTCGTTAACAAAATCTTGTTGTGTCATTTACTTTTATTTTCCGCAATTATAATTGTTGTTATTATAATTTAAAGTTGTAGATGGGGAAAAACGATTTTCTGGTTTTCACGGAATTGAGGAGACGACCGTGTGGAGGAGACTCCTTGAACTGATGGAAATGTTTAACCTCACACAGATGCACGGCAAGAAGGGAGTGCTTTAAGTTCGGGAGATCAATCTGTAGGACTCCGGACTAAACCAAGACAATGGTCGTTCCAGAGTCAATTCGGTCACAAGAGAGGATGGGTCGATCTGTAGGAGGGAAGCTGAGAAATGTGTGAGATCAATGGTGATCAAGGATTGTTGGTGTGTTGTGTATTTTGCGTGAAAATAGTTTCTGAATGATTGAGTTTACTAGTTGAGAGTAATTGCTAAGACGATGAGTTCGTGTAGACGAAAGACTGTCAATCGAGAGTTGTTTGTTGTTTCAATCATGATTCAGAGACTTATTTATATTGCTAGAATTGTAAACACCTTGATCCCATGAAGTGTGACAGTTGCTGGAGTCAAAGAGTGGGGAGGTGGAAATCGTGTTTAAAACCAGTTGCTCATCGTGCGGAGACTTGGTTGATTTTCTACACACTACTTCGCTAACTCCTTCAATTGATTGCACGACTTGCTCACATTCTCATCATTGATGAACACACGTGTCGTAGGCCGCCAGACCAAAAACCAGTTAATATCCCCCATGTGACACGATTGATGTCTCGTGATTGTGGAGTCTGCAAAGCAGACGTGTTTTAATTAGTCATTCGTTGACTTTATGGGACGATGAGTCCTTGTATTTCTGAGTTGGACGTGATTTGCAAATGTTCTAAGACTCATGAATTGAACGTGTCTGTTGAGACAGAGGTATAATTCTCGAGTAAATGTCGATAGGTAAGGTGAGAAAATATTGCTCATTGGATGGATTGTTGAATATTGATAGTTGAACCAATATTCCTTAGTCTGAGAAAATAATGTTCATCTGAGCAAATGTTGCTCGTTTGATGAATTATTGGTAGCAGGACCAAAATAAAATATTAATTTAAAATACTGGTAACTGAACCGAGTATAATTAATTAGAATGTTGATCATGGGATTAACGTAAAATTAGTAGTGTTTGAATCTTCGCAGAATTATGTTTTGCAGAGCTTTGGATCCAAAACCCTAATTTTGATCAATTGTTGATCAATTGATGATTTATTGAAAATCAACAACAAAGTGAAGGAGGGACCGGCTACATGGGATGATGAGTCGACCATGTAATGCCCAGATGCTCGAGTGAGCAAAATACCAAAGTCTCTTGAAGACCAGTTAGTGAAAAGATGATTAAATGCCGGTTTAATCATTTATTAAAATAATGTTCGTCTGAACCTTAGGTGATAAAACCTAATAAATTATGAAGAGATGAAGGACCGACCAAGGGGTCATGAAACCGCCCTGTTTGGTCACGGTATCGACTGACGATCATTTTATGAATTCCAAGTTGTTTGGAAGAGTTTTGGACCTAATACGTGCAGTTACGCAAGTTAGGTCAAATTTTGAAAATGCGTGGGACCGGCTCCTTGCAAGCCAAAGAGCCAACCTTGGACGGTCAAGGTAATATGCTCACGTTGCCAAAGTATCCGTGTCTCAGCCCTGAGAATTTTGATATTTTCTGATGTGCATTTGAGCAACATTTGAGAAAATATGAAGAAATCAAGGATTTTGCTAAAACTGAGGAAACTTCATAAGATGAAGGAAATAATAATAAAATGAAGGAATCATGAAGTGTGGGACCGGCTATGGCCAAGGCATGGTCGTCCGGCCAATGATCCCGGTCCCATTGCATTTTTCCTAATTTTATATTATTTTCATGATTTTAGGGAAATATCATGAAATCAAGGAGTTTGTTGAAATCAAGGAGTTTCCTTGAAGTGAAGGAGTTTTTATGAGATTAGGGAAACAAATAATATTAATAATAATAAAATAAAGGCGTGTGGGACCGGCTTGGGCATGGCCGGCAGGCTAGGGCCTGGTCCCGTGAGTCTCCCCTAATTTTATATTATTTTCATAATTTGAAGAAAATATCATGAATTTAAGGGATTTCCATGAGATGATGGAAATAATTAATAAAATAAGGAATTACAAGGTGTGGGACCGGTCACGGCTAGGGCATGGCCGGCTGGCTAGTGACCACGGTCCCGTGACACCTTTCCAAATTTTATGTAATTTTTGTATAATTTCCTTGATGTGAAGGAAATACCATGAAACTGAGGAGTTTCATAAGATTAAGAAATTTCCATGAGACGATGGAAATAATAATTAATAAAATAAATATTTACAAGGTGTGGGACCGGTCATGGCTAGGGCATTGTCGGCTGGCTAGTGACCACGGTCCCGTGACACCTTTCCTAACTTTATGTAATTTTTTGTATAATTTTCTTGATGTAAAGGAAATACCATGAAACTGAGGAGTTTCATAAGATTAAGGAATTTCCATGCGACGATGGAAATAATAATTAATAAAATAAGGAAATACAAGGTGTGGGATCGGGTCACGCTAGGGCATGGCCGGCTGTCTAGTGACCACGGTCCCGTGACACCGTTCCTAATTTTATGTAATTTTTGTATAATTTCCTTGATGTGAAGGAAATACCACGAATTGAAGGGATTTGCTCAAACGAAAGGATTTTCATCGAATCTAGGAAAATAATAAAATATGTTAAAATAAAGGAAGGGGCGTGGGATCGGCTACGGCGGCATGACCGGCCGGCCGGTGGGATTGGTCCCCTTAGACGCCTCTTTTAAATATTTTATTATTATTTTCTCCATGGTTCCATAGTTCTTTCGTGTAATTGAATGTTCATTCGTGCATTCAGGTGCTCGTTCGTGCATTTATTGTCGAATACGCTTGCACTATTCCCTCGAGGCTTACTCGATGGTGGCTTAGATGTCCGTACGTTGAATATTTATTACTAACCCATGGAATTCTGCCGGGAATAACCATAAATTGAAGTCATGAAATATTATGCGGAATGCAGAGTATTTTTCTAGGAATTTAATTGATGAATCTTGCGACTAGAAATAACTAATTGGTGGCTCTATACTAACAGGCGTGTTGTCTAGGAGCATTATAATTATTCGGAAATCGAGGTATGAGCTAGCTGAAGCAAAATGCTCGATTGGAATATTTATTCTGTAAATTCAGGGAACATTGCGACGTCCTGAAGACGTAATGCTCTATACTAGTGAGTAATACATCTAGGAGCCGTCCAATCATGTTGATTCTTTACAGAAGTGATTACTGAAATTGTTCTAGTTCATGGAATATGCTGTGGTCTCAGCTAAGAGATTGCATATATATGCTCTGAGAAGTAATATACTCGATCAGAGACTTTTGAAGATATTCTGAGAGGCAGTACGCTCGATCAGAGGTGTGGCATGAGCTTTCACGCTTTAATGAGAGATAACTCCCAATATTCGTCTGACTGCTAGATCAGGGATATGTAAGGTTACGATTTTACCCTTTATTAAAAATCCACCATCAGCATTAAGTTCATTGTTTAGTGAGGGACATTCATTTTCCTCAGTGAGCACAAAATGGTGATTTTTAGTTACAGACGAAATAAGTAATTGAATTTAGTCGTAAGATAAGATGTTACCGGATTTTCGATTGCGCGAGCGAACCACGACTTGAACGAAGATCCCAGTGACGTGATAGAGCATTGAGCCTAAATTGATGTAGAGCCGCTGGTTTGTTGATTGAACCTTGGTCGGTTTAGGATTCGTGGGTCCGGGCCCAAGAAAGGAAATCCTTGAGGAACTAGGTTTAGGAAATAAAATTTGATATAAAAGGGATTAATCCTTTTTTTTTATTTCTCCTTCAAATAATCGACCACCACCTTCATCCCCTCACATCTTTCACGCCATCAGCAGGGGAAAGAAAAAATTTTCGCCGGGACTATCATTGCCGGCCGTCCGACCGTCGCCGCTATCGTCAGGCCAACTTCCGGCCGGCACAGACCATGTACGATTTTTTTTTCCAGAAGTTGATGATTTGTTGTTTCATGAGTTATTCATCATAAAAATCATATGTGTATATAAGTAATTCTGGGCGTGAGTTTTATGAAAAGACCCTTGTTTTAGGAACGTACGTTCGTTCGATCGTCAGTTTAAGAAACTAGCAATACTCCCTGATTTAGAAGAGATCTTATTTTAAATAGACCTGTGTTTAATGATAAAATTTTGTTTATGAGCTTTCATGAGAACCAAAATTTATCTTAAAGGCGTGAGCTTTCACAAAATTAGCATAAACCTTCTTTACGAAAACAGACGATCGTACAAAGGAAAAAAGTTCTTTTTTTTTGTTATGAAAACGTGACATATTCCATAAAAAATATATGGCATATTTTACTTACGGGAGTTTGCTCACGTTAAAATTTTTGAAAATTTTGCGTGAGTAATTCACGTTTTATCACTTTGTTAAGATCAAAGCATAGGTTTCAAACAACCGTTGAAGTTAGAAAATTTATTTATGATGAAATATTGTCTTGGTGTGAGTTTTATAACTCAGTTGTGGTTGTTCACACTATGAAAATTATGTTCATGATTTTACGGAAAATCAGGTTTCAACTTTCAAGTAATAAGGCTTCGTTCGTTCTTGCAGGTTTCAAGTAACGAGCAAATTTTGGGGTGCTAACTCTTAGACCACAATTAATGGAATTATAGAGAGGTAAGAGTTAAGAATTACCATTTTCGTAGATGCTTTGTCGTATGCATAATTCCATCATCTTGTCGAAGGTTGCATCTTGTATGGATGATATACTGAAGTAGAGTATTGTGTGCATGTTACAGCTACTTCACAAGGATGTCTGAACCTCAAGAAAATGATGTCTCCAGAGATGATACATGCATGGATGAGATTTCTATTGGGAAGAAGAAGAAGAAGAAGAAGATGAAGCACCTGGAATGAAGAATGTTCCAAACATAGAGGATACATTCTTTGTGGCTCAATGACATGAAAAGCGCCTCAGAACTCCATCATTTCGTCTTCTGATAAATCCTAGAGAGGTTACTCAGAAAAAATTGGTGACTCCTCAAGAAACCATTCGGTTCTGTCTTGAACGAGGATATTTTTCTGCGTTAATCATTGAATTCAAGATTTCTCGACGGCTTGTAAAAAAGTATTCTGGATGGGCGAGGTATATGCTGGGTATTCCTCGTGTTCGAACCATGCTGCATGATGCACAAATAACACGGGATATCCAAGCCTCTGGAGACTTTTTCATTTTTCATGATGTGCGAGGTATGGTAGCTCTACTTGCTCGTTGGTGTATTCTAACTCACACTTTCATATACAGATGGGGAGAGTTTACCATCACTTAGAGGATATAGTTGCTTTGTTGCATCTTCCAATCACGGGTAACCTTCCTGAAGGTCTTTCTTCCTTAGAGGAAACGGCAATATCTAACATCTTGACAGCTGCAATGGAGGATATCAATAAGGTATCCTCATCAAAGGTTGTTACACTCATTGTTTAATACATTGATGGCCGAGATATACTCCTCTTGACTGGCATGTTGACGGTACGTTATCTATTGCTGCTTTCTTGTGTTTATGGCTGTCCAGATATGTATTTGAAGATGCTGGAAATTTGTTGAAGCCGTTCGTGATCCCTTTTTCTATTAAGATGGCTCAGGATGAGCAACTCCCAATAGTTAGTCTGTTCTTGGGTTCTTTGTACTCTAACTTAGATTCCTTGATTATAGACTCCAGCGTCTCGAATGACTTTATGAAGATTGAATGCTATGCCAATACGATGTTTCTTCAAGCTTTCATGTGGGAACGTTTCAAGAATTATGCACCCATTCCACGTACTATCTTGCAAGGACTGAACGCTGATGCTCGTCATGTTTTCTCTGAGAGGGACAATGCCAGGATCATGCGTTGGTCTACAAATCAGCCCCGACTCAAGAATCGTTTGGTTGATGTGTTAGACTGTGAATCTGAATTCAACTTCCGCCCATGGGTGTCAATTACTCCTCATATTTCTCAGTTGACAACTTTCAATGCTGAAGAGAGTATGACTTTGAAATCTGGTGCTGATTTGAGCGACAACGAGAGGTCTTTTATGCTGAGTTGCACTCCTGGCCTCCTGGTATCAACTATACATGGATAATTCTCGGTGGAAGAATATAATATTGATAGGGTCGCTCGGAAAATGGGTATGGATCAGTGTGTTCCGACTTTTCGAAGAAGGAAACCATCGGCCGAATAACTCATGACCCGTTTAGACCGCACACATATGGAAGGAAGTGAATACTGGTTCCCTAGCTCCGAGCGAGTTACATATGTAACTCCAGGTTACGTAAACTTTTTGGATCAACAACTCAGGCGTTTACTCGATTTCGTGATGGTGGATCAACCTTTGGTGAAGGAGCCTCCTTCTACTGAGATGATTGCTACTCGACCAAGACTGAAGCATTTCCCTGGTGGTGATAAATGGAAAACATCTCCAGGATGTTCACAAGTGAGTATTCTTTGCATAATCTTCATAAAATTATGATAATTGTGTTTTGATTATCGCATCAAAAAATTTCACAGGACGGTCATATCATAAGACCTCGAATCGACGTAGACCTCTCAGAAACTGAAGCAACTGTTCATGGCGGAGATGGCAGGAGCAAGAATTATAAATTGTGGTCAAATACCATAAAGTCCCCAGTTGTTTCTTTGGTGAGTTGTCAGTAATTCTCTTGCCTAACTTCTTAGCATCTGTATTATTAGGATTAGAAAACCAATATTTGTTATTCCGTTGCAGGACTTCACTCCATCAAGTATTCACGGTCTTCGGTTCTCTGCTGCTAGGCAGACAGTTTCTGACTTGAGTGATGAAGAAGAGGTCGTAAGTATTTCTTCGTATAACCAATTATGATGCTTTGTAGACAAAATGTTAATTGTTGAGGATATATCCAGGAGGATGTTGTCATGGAAGTGGAGAATACCGATGATGTTCGTTCATCTTCGAAAAATGGCGATAAAGGAAATTCTTAAAGCCCAACACCGAATGAAAGCAATGGTGCTCTTGATGTTGATACGGGCAATTCAAGTTCTTTGAACGCTTCAGAGACCACCCAAGTAAGTATTTCTCTTGCATTTTATCCATAGAAAGTATAAATTTCTTAATTTATGCATGAATGAATGGGAATTCATGTGAATATAGGAAAAGTTCTGCCGAAATACGTCACCAGAAATTCCAGAATTCATCCCTTTAGCAAAAACGTCATAAAATCTTCATCTGATGTCGGATTTTTGTGATCTACCCATGTATCTTCATGCCCAGAAAATTTCCAAGCTTATTCATAGAATATTTTTAAGTTTTGAGCAGGTTTAGGGGTCGAAATATACGAAAAAATAAACTTCCGGGAGACTTTCAGAAGATTTTCAGATGTCATGTAGTCCAATGTTTTGATCACATCGTTTTACTCGTTCATCCAATTGCTATGAAATTTTTATATGTTGTATATAACATCCATACGAAGATAATGGTGTATAACTAGACCTTATATTCTTCACTAATTTCTCCCAGTTCGTCGTTTTGTACATGGCAGTGTAAAATCCTCTCAGACGAGCTCGTTGTAAAACGTGTTTTTATGACTTTAACGCTATTTGCTCGTGTCTTGAATGCATAATGATGATATTTGATGATGTTAGACCAGTTGTATGCTGTATTTTATGATTCATTTGGTTTCCATGTTTAGATTGCTCTAATCTCATGTAATCTTCGTATTAGGTACTAAATGCCGAAGTTGAGAATAAAGGAACCAATAATGATGATTCGAACAACCCTGTGCTTATTTATAAAGGGAAAACCACCTATGCACTTCAATGACATGAGGGGATTTCTAATCAAACCATTAAGGAAATTGAGACTTCAATTGTTGTTGCTCCAGTGGCGGAAGAAGCTGAACCACGAGTGGAAGAAACTGAAGAAACCGTCTCCCTGACTGTAGAAGTTGCTCCAGTAATTGAGAATCGTATAGTGGTGCATGAATACCCAAGTGCAGGGATTGCTTTTGATCCTCCATTTGATGCATCACTCCCATACCACGAACTAGTTGGTGGATTCAACGTTCCTATTGGATATGCCGACTTGTACGAGAAGATATGGAGGAAATTTGGTCACATCATCGTTACCAGAGATCCAAAGTGTGCTTATTCTTTAACCATGCAAGTAAGTGTTATCTTGCGTGTTGTAAGTGATATATGCGCTAGGGCCAGAAATACTGTTACTCTAGATATACTCTTTGATTGGGAGTTCAACTTGGAGAATTCTGAGAGACTTTCCTTCAACGTGAAGTGGCTTCGTAAGAAGATAAATGCCATTAAGGATTCATGTGATAAGAACATACCCTTTCCCAGCGATGTTGTGATGGAGAAGGAAGACAAGATTGCTAGGCTGACTGAAGAGCTGAATGTGGAGAAGGCGGCCTTACAAGTCTTGAAGGATACAGAGGAGCGAAAATCTTTCTTTGCTGATTTTCTTTGATTTCCTTTTCATAATCTCTTGAACTTCTGAATTTCTGAGAGATGTGAGGTTTTATTTTGGTTTTGATTGGTTTTGGACTGATAGATGCTTGAGGATTTTCTTTTGGATTTGATAGAGATTTTCTTTAAGTAAAATGAACTGAATTTTGATAAATTGTTGAATTCAAATACTGAATGCAAGTATTGCAAACGTTTTGGAGAAATTGAAATACAATGAAAGAAAATCCTAAATGCCAAATCCAGACGTCATGAATTTTCAAACGCCTAGTACCTAAAATGCCCAATAATTTCAGGGGTAAAATGCTTTAAGCCAATTCTGGTGTATCATTGGCACGGACCTGCTGATGAGTGCTAAAAAGTGCATATTTCTATATATTTTTCTTGGCTTTTAACTCATCTTTTGTGCATTAATTCTACATTTTGTCCCATATTCTGTATTTTCATTGTTTTCAAGAATAAATATTTTTATTAATTAATTTTGCATTTTTAGGTTGTAAATAAAGTTTGGATGAATTACGGAGCAAAAAGAGCAGAAAAGTGGTGGAAGCCAAGAGGAATCACACAAGGAAGCCGCGAAGAATGTTGTGCGCAAGACCAAAAGGCTAGAACTGGGCTTGAAGAGGAAGAATTGTTCTTAAAGAAGATATGGGCTTGGCATACCCAAGGCCCAAACCCCTCACCCAAACCCATTTCCAATATCCATACTCGCCTTCATCTTCAGCCGTCAAATTGGATCATCTCAGCATCCTACGGTCGCCTCATCGTCGTGCATCAAAATCTGAAGATCCTGCTTCACACTACTGCACCTATCTCTAATCTGCGCCGTTAATTTTGATGTATTATACATCCAACGGTCGCTACAAGCTCCCTTCTATCTCTCCGTCAGATTGATCTATCAATTCCACATCCAACAGCTGAGCTTCGCAAATCATCAAGCTTGCTATCCCCGCCACACACCCAAGCACCTAATACCTATACCCATCAACCAAACACTCCCCTCCTTCTTCTCCATCGACTTCACCTCCGTCTGCAACAGCCTCACCTTCACCACCAACTCCGCCAACTCCACTGCCTCAACCACCACAATTAACCACCAAAATCCATCATGGTTATCCCTCACCGAAACCCATCATCCCCCTAAACTTATAGCCATCTATTCTCTCGATTTCTTCCCTGATTTCTCTCTGAAACCCTGGGTAAGAAATCAATAGAATAGGTCGAGTTAGAAACGCAATTGGAAGGCATGGAGAGGAGCAGGAGAGTCAGAGAAGAAATGGGTCGACCTTCTTGAGTGATTTGTCACGTCAAATTAGGTAAATTCGAACCCTAATTTCAACTGTGTAATTTTGGGATTTGGGGATTTTCTCTGTAAACCCTAATTGATTAATTTGGGTATAAATATGGGTTGTGGGTGTTGTGTTGAAGATATGCCCGGATTATCCGGTGCACCAAGCAGTAGTTCATGTCTGATTTTATCTCCATGATGTTCTAATTTCACAACTAGGGTTTAGATGAAACCATTAATCCATTGCTCAGTTTAATTCAAGTATTGATTTTGTTCTTGTTGTGCTGTAATGTTTAGGATAGTTTTAGTCAAAGCACTTTACATTTTGCTCTCAAAGTGCATATCATGTATGCATTGTAGTTAGAACACCACTATGTGATTGTGCTACATCTCATGCTTAATTGTCTGTTATGAATCCTCTAACTAGTTGTACTCTAAATCAGACAATTAGTACTTAGGATGAATATTTTAGTTGTGATTAGAGTATCCCTTAGGCTTGTTAAATCATCTAAGTGGCTTTTCTGTGGGTAGTTGCATTGTGAGAAGGCAGCTACTACTAGGATTAGAATTATCTTAGTAACATTAACCTTCCTCCTGAAACCACCCTTTGATGCGCAGCAGGCTTGAACCTTCACTGCCATCTAGATAGTCAGTTGAGCCTAGAAGCTCACTGATGTCTATATTAGGGAAAAGAATATTATTGAGATTGAATTGACTTAGTATAGGTTAAGCGGTGGATTCGACTTCCCTAGCACCTTATCTATCTGCTTGTAGGTTACTCTTTGCCTTTTGTTTTAATATTTCAGTTATTATCAACATCTTAGTTGTGTTTCAACGCAACTCAAAACTCACTGCCACTGTTTAGATAATAGCTTAGTAAAAGCTTAGGAAAACTTCAACTTACACACACCTTGTCCCTGAGGATCGACCTGCACTTACAGACTATTCACAACTGTCACTGTGCACTTGCAGTCTCATTGTAGGCATCTTTCCAAGCCTACCACCTGCCATCCGTGTTGATCAACCTGTAGTACCCTCCAACTATTTATTTAGCAACCACGAAAGGTCCTTCCCAATTGGATTTTCTTGCAGAATGAAGGTTGCGCTTAGTTGTTTTGACAACTAGGTCTGCGCCTTGAATATCTTCTGTTGATTCAGAATTCCTCGCGCGGTGGCATTCCATGGATGTGTCACATATGGACACTCATGCAAAGGGGAGTATCCAGAGTACTTCCTGTCATGCTCAGCCATCTCTTCAACAATAAACCTTTTGATAGAATGCTCAGTTTGAAGAAACTTTGTATTCAACCATTTGGTGTAATATTGTCGCGGTGAAGCTATCCACTCATAGCACTTTGCGACATCTAAGTTGTCAGTGGGAAGAAGTCCCCAAACCGAGCAACATGATTAAACGTTGGTAGTATAGGTGCATGAATGGGAATCAGATTTGCCTGAGTACGGAACCTTTTGATGAAATAATGTGCACTTTATCCAGGTGATGTGATTTGTAGATAGTGGTAAAAGTGGTTCGATTCTTAGACTTGTGAAGGATATTAATTATACTTAAATTCTAATACTAAAATATAAAACTCACTAAAAATTATAGCAAACTCAATCAAAGATGATATCAATACTAAAAGAAACACTGAGGCTAAGATTCCACTATTTTCCAAGTTCAAAGTGATTAAACCAATACTTATATTTATGCAATTTTCTCGTTTAATTTGATTCTAAAATATTGCAACAAGTAGATTTTCAAAAGTAGTAATTGTAAATACCAAGTATGAAGCATCAAAAGTCTTAAAACTAAGCATACTCCATCAAAATAGATCACAATCACTCAAATAAAAATCATATTCAATAATAGTTCAAGGCAAATAATCATATAATTATTGCAAATAAAAAGATAAAATAGAATATACCACTTTTTCTTGGAAAAATAGCTTCCTCTATCGCCTCAGCAATGGGGTTTGGCTCCTCATATTAATCATGATCTCAAAATATGTATTTGTTGCTCAAAAGATGATTAAAAGAGTGAAAAGTAATAACATAGACTGTTTGCAACAGTGTATTGGTGTTGCAAAACAGCTGTTACAATGGAACTGTTACAGAAAACTGTTGTTAATATTGTTGCTTTGTCGCTGATTTTAAGACCCTAGAATACGATTGTCCTGCACAGCTTAATGTTCTTCAGCTGTTAAACAACGACAATGTTCTGTGACTGTTTCCCGCGCGTCAATGTTCTTCGCTTTCTTCCTCTTCAGCAGCAGCAGAACAGAGTTTGGTAAAGCTCTGATTTCTTCTTCTCTGGCTCTCCTTAGGTTCCCAAACTCTTGACACCTCTTCTATATGGCCCAAGACATCTACTTATATCAAAAATACCGATTAAATCTCTCTCAAATCTTCCAAAATCTCTTTCCTTCTCTTCACGGCCAAGTTGCGGCAATTTCTTGTTTTAGAACTTCTACGCGTTTCTGAGTTTTCCTTTTTATTCTAAACTCTTTCTTAGATAGATACAAATATTTGGGAAAGATTACAGCACTTTAATCTCTCTAAAATTCCCTAAAACAGGTCACACACGCGACTTTCCATATTTTCTGTTGTGATAAAAATCCGTCAATTGAGCCCAGTCTAATCGATTTAAACACCCATATCAGATTCCTAGACCCATAAGGAGTCTATCCTATGAAAATCAGAGGTTTAATCGACCTCAAAATCCTCCAAATCACGATTGCCAAAATTTGTTCTTCACTGCACCTATTTTCCCGCCAAAACCTGGTTTTTGAAATGTTGAAGATGGTTGCCCCTTATCCAGGGTAGGGGTGCGATTAGCAACTTCCTGGAAATGGGATGCCCTTAGTAATTAGGTTACCCCTTATCCAAAGTGAGAGTCCGAATAGAAAATGTCCTCCGGGTGCTTTCCGACAACTTTTCGAGCCAATTTTTTCCAAAAATGTTTATTGGCCAAAAATACCAACAATTAAATAAAACACCATAATAAGTACAAAAATGAGCCCTAACAATATATAGAATCGAGACAAATTGGACACAAAAATGTGTCTATCAAATACCCCAAAACCTATTATTTGCTAGTCCTCGAGCAAAAATAAAATAGAAATAAAATCCTAACTCACTGTCGCAGGCATCGTCGATTGCATTTAGCGTATGCAATAAGCCTTTAAACCCCTAGGTGTCCCTAGTGGCGGAGTGTTGTCTCCGGAGGGCTTACCAGAGGTATACCCACAAAACCTTTATACTCCAGACCCTAGCTATCTACACAGAACCTTGGAAGGCACTAAAGAATCTCCTTGGTTGGCATACTTATTGACTACAGGAGGAAGTACCCTGATGCGAAATTCCAATTGTTGTACACGAGTTCGCACTCAAGCATACTAAAATTCATATGAAGTGATAGAGATATACTCAGATAGTCGCACTATGGACATCAATATCCGGAGTCAAAACTAATCACATGGATAGATCGAGAAGATGGATATAGAAAAACATAGATGGTTTTGATGTTTACTAGGTGAACGGTGTTTCTCATATTTGTCTGAAGGCCTCCGCCAAAATGAACCTATCCTAATGGATTGATATAACGGTCTGACTAATATCAACACACTGGCATATACAAGGGTACCAGTGGTCGATAATCCTAACTCTAGGTCAACACAACTGGCATATACAAGGGTTCCAATGGTCGACTTTATTGAATTTATTCCAGTTAGTCTCATGGTCTGGTCTCTTTTTTTTTTTTTTTTTGTATCTCAATCACTCTAATTCACCCTAGCATTGGTAACAACTTGAATCGTGAGCCCCACCTAATCACTTAGATAAACATAGTTTAAAAACAAAACAAAATAAAAACAGAAGTGAAAAGGACTCAACGAGATATGGTGAAACCATCATGTTATTTCTAACACCTGAGCTTTGTGCTTTTATGAATAGACTCTTTAGATGTTTCCATCTAGTCAGATTGGTTCCTCAACTCCTACAACCAAAATGCTTCCATCCACTTAGATTGGTTAGTGCCATCCTTAATAGGGATAAATTTCTAGGCTCTGGAGTTTATTTATTGCAACGAAAAGGTAACAAAAAGTTCTACCCCACCCCCAAACTTAAATCTAACATTGTCCTCAATGTTTCTAATCAAAGAACAGTACCAAAAATATAAGTAACATGAGGAAATAGTAAAGAGAGAAGTCGGAAAGATAGTACCTAGGTGAAGTGTAACCAACTACAAAAATATTATACAACATACAAAATCGCCTCGATGGTCAATCAAGGTAAATAGGGTCCTCCAGAGGGACCTCCTCAACATCACCTATAGGAAAAGGCTCTAAAAATAGCTTCAATCGCTGACCGTTAACCTTCGAAGAACTACTACCATCTGGTGTCTCAATCTCAACAACGCCATGAGGAAAAACAGTAGGACCACAAAAGGACCGGTCCACCGAGAGCGCAACTTCCCGGGGAATAGATGCAAACGAGTGTCATACAGAAGAACTTTTTGACCTGGAGAAAATGACTTTTGTAAAATATTCCTATCATGCACAAGTTTCATTTTGTTCTTATACTCCTTAGCACTATCGTATGCATCTCTACGAATCTCGTCCAACTCATTGAGCTGGAACTTTCTTTGATCTCCTGCCTTGTCAAGTGAAAAGTTTAAGTTCTTAATAGCCCAATAGGCTCGATGCTCTAACTCAACAGGCAGGTGACATGCCTTGCCAAACACTAAATGATAAGGTGACATTCCAGTGGGTGTCTTAAAGCAGTACGGTAAGCCCATAAGGCATCAGTAAGCCTCGACGACCAGTATTTCCTATTTGGATTAACTGTTTTCTCTAGAATATGTTTAATTTCCCTATTGGAAACCTCTACCTGACCACTAGTCTGAGGGTGATATGGGGTTGCTACTTTATGGGTAATACCGTATTGTTTCATTAAAAGAGAAAACGGTCTATTACAAAAGTGTGAACCTCCATCACTAATTATAGCTCGCGGCGTACCAAAACGTGTAAGTATATTCTCTTTCAAAAACTGGACTACGACCCTGTGGTCATTCGTTTTACACGGAACCGCCTCAACCCACTTAGACACATAGTCTACAGCGACAAGTATGTAAAGATAACCAAACGAAATAGGAAATGGACCCATAAAATCAATGCCCCACACATCAAAGACCTCAATCACTAAAATAGGGTTCAAAGGCATCATATTTCTACGGGAAATGGTTCCTAACTTCTGGCAACGCTCACAAGAAACACAATGACTATGGGAATCTTTAAACAACGAAGGCCAGTAAAATCCACACTGCAAAATCTTAGCAGCAGTCTTCTTAGCACTAAAATGACCCCCACATGCATGTTCATGACAAAAGGAGATAATACTAGACTGGTCACTCTCAGATACACATCTCCTAATAATCTGGTCCGGACAATACTTAAACAGATAAGGATCGTCCCAAAAGAAATGCTTAACCTCGGCTAAAAACCTAGAACGATCTTGCTTACCCCAATGTTGAGGGGTTCGACCAGTAACAAGATAATTCACTATATTTGCATACCAAGGTGATTGGGAAACAGAGAACAATTGTTCATCAGGAAAGCTATCCCTTATAGGAAGGGAATCACTAGGGGAACTAACAACTAGCCTAGACAAGTGGTCTGCTACTACATTTTCTGCACCCTTTTTGTCTCTAATGTCTGGGGAAAATTCCTGTAACAATAGGATCCATCTAATCAATCTAGGTTTGGTATCCTTCTTAGATAAAAGGTATTTCAAAGCAGCATGATCTGTATAGATTATGATCTTAGAACCTAATAGGTAGGACCTAAACTTATCCAAGGCAAACACGATGGCTAAAAGTTCCTTCTCGGTAGTTGTGTAGTTCATTTGGGCATCATTCAGAGTTTTGCTAGCATAATAAATCACATGAAGTAATTTGTTTTCTCGTTGTCCTAAAACGACGCCTATAGCATAATCTGAAGAATCACACATAATCTCAAAGGGTAGGTTCCAGTTAGGTGCCTGGACTATCGGGGCAGTAGTGAGTAAAGTTTTAAGCTTCTCAAAAGCCTCTAAACAAGCATCATCAAAGACAAACTTAACATCTTTTGCAAGCAAATTGCAAAGAGGTCTAGAAATCAAGCTAAAATCCTTAATGAATCGACGGTAAAAACCTGCATGCCCTAGGAATGACCTAATATCTTTTACGGTTTTTGGGACCTGTAAAGTCTTAATAAGGTCAACTTTGGCTTTGTCTACCTCTATACCCTTTGAAGAGACGATGTGCCCTAATACAATTCCTGATTTAACCATGAAATGGCATTTTTCCCAATTAAGCACTAAATTTTTTTCCTTACACCTAGTCAACACTAATGTCAAATGATGCAAGCACTCATCGAAAGATGAACCAAACACTGAAAATCATCCATAAAGACCTCTAAGAACCGTTCTACCATATCAGAAAATATGCTCATCATACAACGCTGAAAAGTTGCAGGGGCATTACATAGCCCGAAAGGCATGCGTCTATACGCAAAGGTACCAAAGGGACAGGTAAAAGTGGTTTTCTCTTGGTCTTCTGGGGCAATAACGATCTGATTATAACCGGAGTAGCCATCTAAGAAGCAATAGTGACTATGTCCAGCTAATCGCTCTAGCATTTGGTCGATAAAAGGAAGGGGAAAGTGATCCTTCCTTGTGACCTTGTTCAATTTCCTATAGTCAATACACACACGCCATCCCGTGGTCACTCGGGTTGGGATTAATTCATTATTATCATTCTGGACTACAGTGATACCTGATTTCTTGGGGACAACCTGAACAGGGCTGACCCACTTACTGTCTGAAATTGGGTAAATAATACCCGCATCTAACAACTTAAGCACCTCTTTTCGAACTACCTCTTTCATGTTAGGGTTCAGTCGACGTTGCATCTCCCTAGAAGGTTTGGAGTCTTCCTCTAAATGAATCTGATGCATACACACAGTAGGACTTATACCCTTAATGTCTGCTATAGTCCACCCTAAAGCTTCCTTATTGTCTTGAAGTACATTTACTAGCCTACTTTCCTGATCACTATCCAAATTGGAAGCTACAATCACAGGTAAAGTCTCAGATGGGCCTAAAAACACATACTTTAGAGTATCGGGTAGTGGTTTAAGGTCCAACTTTGGGGGCTCTTCTAAAGAAGGAATTAGGGTAGTCTCAGAAACTGGTAACGGTTCGAACCTAGCTTTCCATCTATCAGTGTCTAACACAGGGGTAGAATCTAATAGAGCATTCACCTGTTCAATAGTGCTATCGTCGTCAAAATCTAAACCAAAATGGGATAGACAACTTTCTAATGGGTCTTCAGACAAGATGTTTGGTAATGACTCCTGAACTAAGGCTTCTATCATGTTCACCTCCTCAACACATGTGTCATCTAGCTCATGAGGTTGCTTACTGACATTAAAAATGTTCATCCATAGTCATATTACCAAAAGATAAACTCATCACACCATTTCGACAGTTAATGATCGCATTAGACGTAGCTAAAAATGGGCGACCTAAAATCACAGGTATCTGGTTCTCTGGGTCAGGGACAGGTTGGGTATCTAGGACCACGAAATCCACTGGATAAATAAACTTGTCGACCTCAATAAGAACATCCTCGATAACACCTCGAGGGATTTTAACAGACCTATCAGCTAACTGCAGTGTCATCTGAGTAGGTTTCATTTCACCAAGTCCTAGCTGTAAGTATACATGGAATGGCAGTAAGTTCACACTGGCTCCTAAGTCAAGTAAAGCTTTTTCTACCCGGAAGTTACCTATTGTGCAAGCAATGGTAGGAGAACCTGGGTCTTTGTACTTTGGAGTTGTGGTGTTCTGAATGATTGAACTTACGTGACTAGCTAAAAAGGCTTTCTTATGGACGCTAAGTTTCGCTTTCGCGTACACATATCCTTAAGGAACTTGGCATAAGCAGGAATTGCCTAATTGCATCTAATAAGGGAAGGTTTATGGTAACTTGCTTAAAAACCTCCACTGTCATTAAAGTTCGATTCCTTCGTTGTTGGTACTAATAGCTGAGGAAATGGGGCTCTAGGCCTAAAATCAGACCTTTCAGGAACCGAATTCACATCATCAGAAACTTTATCAGTCTCTTCAGCTACTGGTCCTGAGAGGTGAGATCCTGAGGGGTGAACTACAGTATGTTCACTATCGGGCATGGTTACCTTATTGTCTACAACTCTACCACTTCTAAGGGTTCTAACAACATTCAATTGATTCGATGGTTTTGCACCTAATTCATGAACTCCTCTAGGGTTGGGTTGTGTTTGACTAGGAAACTTACCTTTTTCTCTCAAAGAATCACTTATCAGACCAACCTGGGTTTTTAACTCGGAAATAGCCTGACTATTTTCTTGTCCTATCCTGTTACTAGCTTGTAGACTCTGTTCTACGGATAACTGGAATTTTGCAGTTTGCTGAGTTAACAAGGCGAGAGATTCCTCTAAACTTAGGATTTTCTTATCTGACTGATTCTGAAACTGAGCTAGTCCTGAAGGATTCTTAGTATAGCCAAAACCTGGGGGAGCATTAGAATTACTAAACTGACCTTGACTTTGGCCCTTAGACCACGAAAGGTTCGGATGGTTTCTCCAACCAGGATTATAGGTTTCTGAATATGGGTCAATCTTTTGACGGTTATCAAATCTAGTGTTATTATAAAGCATTGGCCTGCTCTTCAATATTCTGGCCTTCCCAAAAAGGCTCCACTCTACCACTAGTCTGGCCCACTTCTAAGGCTTCTAACCTTTTTGCTATAGCAGCAATTTTGGCATCTGATTCATAGCCTCCTTCTACCCTATTAACGTTTCCTCTACTTAAAAGAAGTTTTCTGGGGTGCCCTACTATTTTCCCATTGCTGGGTTTTTTCGGCGATTTCATTAAAAAATTCCATCGCCGCATCAACAGTTTGGTTTTCAAATCCACCAGTGCATAGAGACTCAACCATGGTCGTTGTGGAATAATCTAAACCCTCATAAAGGATCTGAACTAGCCTAACCTTTTCTAAACCATGATGAGGACACTGGGATAATAAATCATTGAACCTTTCCAAATACCTATATAAAGATTCTCCCTCTTGTTGTGAAAATGTGCATATTTGCGTCCTAATAGACGATGTTTTGTGCCTAGGGAAAAACTTATTGAAAAAGGCAGATGTAAGTTGTTCATATGTCTCAATTGACTCGGAGTCCAAACTATACAGCCACGACTTGGCCTTATCTTTCAGGGAAAATGGGAATAACCTAAGTTTCAAAGCATCATCATCTAAGCCTCTAATTCTTAGAGTACTACAAATTTCCTCAAAATCCCTAACATGGTAATAAGGGTTTTCATTTTCTTTCCCTAAAAAGATTGGGAGCATCTGTAAGGTCCCAGGTTTCAGTTCATAGGGTGCCTCCGTTTCAGCTAACTTAATACACGAAGGACGGGTAGTCCTAGTTGGATTCAACAAAGCTTTCAAAGTTGCCATTTCTGGCGCTATCGGAGCAACAGGATTCTCTCCTCAGTCAAAGAACGTTCAAAAAGACTCTTCAAAAGCCGGACTTTCTAGATTAAGGTAATCGAGACGCTTCGAACTACTAGGTTTCTCTTTAACAAATCTACCTAGTGCGTCTCTTTTACGTTCAGGCATACAATAGAATTTTCTAAATTGGAAGGGTAAGCAAACACAGATCAAGGCCGACTCAACCAAATCAAACCTATTGATTTCTAGCAAACAAAAAGCATGATGGCTCCACTTAGATTGTTTCTAGACCAGCTTCTAATCCTTCGAACGGGAATTCGTTACAATTTAAGCAAACCCCTCTGGAATCAATCCGAGTTAACGTAAGTTGAATAGAGGCGAGGGAAGCTCGGTGGAGCTTTGATACCCAAGGCCTCACCGGTATTACAAGGCGGCGCAGTCACGCATTCAACTTACAGAAACCGTCAAGAACTTCGAAGTATGCTTAAAAGAGTAACCAATATTTTTCGAATGACTTTCCTGTTAAGCTCGTTACCCTATCGGTCTCGTTCTAGTCAAAATTTTAGGCTTAGGTTCGCGTAGGTTACGTGTTCCTAAAGCGGGCAAGAAGAGAACGGTGATGAAATCCGAACCCTTATCTTGTATGGCCAGGCCTTGCCCTTTACTAGAAAAATAAATGTCCGTATTCAGTCCTCAACATATATGCATACGAAGGAGTCCAGTAACTCGCTGACAGGGGATTCGCGAGTGTTTAGAATCTTACCTCCCGTTCCAGACGGGGGATGAATCGGTTGTAGTCGACTCGGGCCACTGACTCCGATGTCTAGTGTACGAACCCAAGGTGCAGAGACAATATCGTAATTGTCCTCCTTCTCTGCAAACAGTTTATATTTAAAGTACCCTTCCGTAGGGTAATAAAAAAAATAATGTCCCAAAGTCCAAAAGTCCAAAAAAATAAAGAAAAATTACAAAAATAATAAACCCTAATACAGTTTTTTTTTTAAAAAAATAAAAAACAAACCCTAAAATTGTCTAAAATAAAATTGTCTTCTTTTCTGTTCTTTTTGCTTTAATCTTTAGCTCCAAGTCTTTATGAAATCACCAAACTCCTTGGCTCAATTTTCTTTATGATCCAGAACCTGTAGACACAAGATAAATACCCAAAAACATAAAAAAGACAAAAAAAAAATAAAAATAAAAAAATAAATCTAAAACCATAAAAACAAGTCCGCGTCGGAGGCGCCAAAAATTGATGTGATTTGTAGATAGTGGTAAAAGTGGTTCGATTCTTAGACTTGTGAAGGATATTAATTATACTTAAATTCTAATACTAAAATATAAAACTCACTAAAAATTATAGCAAACTCAATCAAAGATGATATCAATACTAAAAGAAACACTGAGGCTAAGATTCCACTATTTTCCAAGTTCAAAGTGATTAAACCAATACTTATATTTATGCAATTTTCTCGTTTAATTTGATTCTAAAATATTGCAACAAGTAGATTTTCAAAAGTAGTAATTGTAAATACCAAGTATGAAGCATCAAAAGTCTTAAAACTAAGCATACTCCATCAAAATAGATCACAATCACTCAAATAAAAATCATATTCAATAATAGTTCAAGGCAAATAATCATATAATTATTGCAAATAAAAAGATAAAATAGAATATACCACTTTTTCTTGGAAAAATAGCTTCCTCTATCGCCTCAGCAATGGGGTTTGGCTCCTCATATTAATCATGATCTCAAAATATGTATTTGTTGCTCAAAAGATGATTAAAAGAGTGAAAAGTAATAACATAGACTGTTTGCAACAGTGTATTGGTGTTGCAAAACAGCTGTTACAATGGAACTGTTACAGAAAACTGTTGTTAATATTGTTGCTTTGTCGCTGATTTTAAGACCCTAGAATACGATTGTCCTGCACAGCTTAATGTTCTTCAGCTGTTAAACAACGACAATGTTCTGTGACTGTTTCCCGCGCGTCAATGTTCTTCGCTTTCTTCCTCTTCAGCAGCAGCAGAACAGAGTTTGGTAAAGCTCTGATTTCTTCTTCTCTGGCTCTCCTTAGGTTCCCAAACTCTTGACACCTCTTCTATATGGCCCAATACATCTACTTATATCAAAAATACCGATTAAATCTCTCTCAAATCTTCCAAAATCTCTTTCCTTCTCTTCACGGCCAAGTTGCGGCAATTTCTTGTTTTAGAACTTCTACGCGTTTCTGAGTTTTCCTTTTTATTCTAAACTCTTTCTTAGATAGATACAAATATTTGGGAAAGATTACAACACTTTAATCTCTCTAAAATTCCCTAAAACAGGTCACACACGTGACTTTCCATATTTTCTGTTGTGATAAAAATCCCTCAATTGAGCCCAGTCTAATCGATTTAAACACCCATATCAGATTCCTAGACCCATAAGGAGTCTATCCTATGAAAATCATAGGTTTAATCGACCTCAAACTCCTCCAAATCACGATTGCCAAAATATGTTCTTCACTGCACCTATTTTCCCGCCAAAACCTGGTTTTTGAAATGTTGAAGATGGTTTCCCCTTATCCAGGGTAGGGGTGCGATTAGCAACTGTCTGGAAATGGTATGCCCCTTAGTAATTAGGTTACCCCTTATCCAAAGTGAGAGTCCGAATAGCAAATGTCCTCCGGGTGCTTTCCGACAACTTTTCGAGCCAATTTTTCCCAAAAATGTTTATTGGCCAAAAATACCTATAAATAAATAAAACACCATAATAAGTACAAAAATGAGCCCTAACAATATATAGAATCGAGACAAATCGGACACAAAAATGTTTCTATCACCAGGTTTTTGTGTTAATTCCATCAAGGTTTTAACTTCCTCCAGATGATCTAACGATGGAGTATCTTCTATTTCTTCTGAATCAGAGATTTCTTCAACCGAAGGAATTAGAGTCACCTTTCAATCATGAATCTAAGGTCGTACGAGAATCATGTCATATCCTGGATCTTCCCGGATTATATACAACTTTGTCTCAGTGCAGACCGAGTTTTCCCTGACCTTGAGGGTGATGTAGACGTATGCATCTCTGAGTGTCCCTTCATGATCTCTGATTGTCATGGGAGCATGCGTAGCTTCTTGTGGAATAATGCCAGCGGCTCTGAGATTTTTCAAAGGAATGATGTTTATAGTTGTGCCAACATAAACAAACACTCTTCTGAATTTATTTCCTTTAAGATGCACTGTGGTGAGCAGTCCCCAGTCATACATTTCTTTGTCAGTGGCTGGAGGCTCGGGAGGTACTTCTGGGATCAGTAGACGTTTCCCAGATACTATATGATTCAAAGCCGTGAACATGTCTCCCCTTTGAGTCTTTAACAGATAAATCAATTCACAGACATGTTTGATCAACGACTGAACTGCTTCTTTGACTGGTTGTTCGAAGATGGAGACAGTCCTGACTGGAAGAGGGTCCATGTGTACTCCTTCAGTCCCCAAGTTAAGCTCCCCTGATTCTACATTTTCGTTGAATATGCGCTTCAATACCCTACAGTCACTGGTGGGATGATTGATGAACCTATGGAAACGGCAGTAGCGAGGGTTCTCCATTTCCTCTTCAATTGGTTCTTTTCTGACATATGGCAACTTGATTGCACCATCTTGGATCCAGGCATCCAGCAGTTCAATGACCTCGAGAGAGGGAAGTCAGGTTCCGCTGGATCTGTGTTTTGGGTTGGAGCTTGTGCGTCCCGGGTTTGATTACCCTTTCATGGTGCCTTTGGAGGAGCTGAAGATGTAGGCTTGCGCTGCGGTTCGGCTTTCCGGTTTCCCCTTCTGCAACAGTATTTGTGGAGGGCTGGAGGTTGTACTGTTTGTTGATTATACGCATGCTACCTCGAGTCTCTCTCGGTTCCTCATCTTTTGTAGCTTTTTCTCTTTCCAGTAAAGCGGGTGCAGTAGTCGTTGATCTCTTCACCGCTTCATGAAGTTCTGAAAAGGTATGGAAACGAAGATTTTCCAACAAAGCTCTATAGACCGGGATCATGCCATTGATGCACAAGTCCACAAGTTGTTGTTCTATGACATTCAGATCATGACAGTCCAAGGCTTGAACTCTGACCCTTTTCACATAATCATTAGGATGTCCATTGCCCCTTTGAAACATCCTTCCAAGATCAGAGAGGGTGATTTTCTCTGAAACAAAGAAATATTTCCTGTAGAAATCGTTAATCATTTATCCCCAACTCGTGATACTCCCTGGTGTGATGTTTTTGTACCAGGTATATGCTCCGCCTTTCAAAGATTTTGAAAACTCCTTCAAACGGACGACATGATTATGCTCATGTTCACCCAATGCTTCCAAAAACCGAGAAACATGTTCTCGAGCATTGCCTTTTCCATCGTAAAGGGTGAATGTTGGAGAAGTGTAACCTTGTGGCAGAGGTATCATGTGTGTAGCAACAGGGTATGAAGGTTGGTGGCAATGGACAGATGAAGTCTTATCTTTTCCACGGTCCTCCGAGAGGCGTTCCAAGTCTTCACGAGTGATAAAGCTGGATTGTTCCTTCGCTGGTGGATTATCTGCAGCTTTACCTTTAGGAACTTATTCATCATCTACTACATGGATTAGAGTGACTTCAGGATTAGCGTCCGAAGATGTTTCTTTAGCTTTTCCTTTCTCCTGAGTTTTATCTGACATCTTGTTTGTAAGAGTCTTGAGATAATTGTACAGCTCTTTCTGAGTAACAGCCATGTCAATCTGATTCTTTTCAAGAGTTTCTTGCACCTTCATGAGATCACCTATGGTAGGTGGAATATTTCTCTGATTTCTTCAGGAGACCGTCCGAAGAGAGAATTTCTCCCGATGTTGGCTTGAATAGGAATGGTACCACCAGTGCCGTTGTTAGGAGCAGGGGCAGTTTCTGGAGCACCACCAGTATTGCTAGTGCTATTATTGTTCGGGTTAGGATTTGTAACTGAACCTGACCTAAGATCAACCATCTTTGTTAGAATTGATATTACAACCGATAGAATGATCTCCCACTGTGGTCGCCAATCTGTAGATGGGGAAAAACGATTTGCTGGTTTTTACGAAATTTAGCAGACGACTGTGCGGATGAGACTCCTTGAACCGAGAGAAATGTTTAATCTCACTCAGATGCACTGCAAGAAGGGAGTGCTTTAAGTTCGAGAGATCAATCTGTAGAACTCCGGCCTAAACCAAGACAATGGCCGTTCAAGAGTCAATTCGGTCACAAGAGAGGATGGGTCGATCTGTAGGAGGGAAGCTGAGAAATGTGTGAGACCAATGGTGATCAAGGATTGTTGGTGCGTTGTGTATTTTGCGTGAAAATAGTTTCTAAATGATTGAGTTTACTCAGTTGAGAGTAATTGCTAAGACGATGAGTTCGTGTAGACGAAAGACTGTCTATCGAGAATTGTATGTTGTTTCAATCATGATTCATATACTTATTTATATTGCTAGAATTGTAAAAACCTTGATCCCACGAAGTGTGACAGTTGCTGGAGTCAAAGAGTGGGGAAGTGGAAATCGTGTTTAAAACCAGTTGCTCATCGTGCGGAGACTTGGTTGATTTTCTGCTCATTACTTTGCTAACTCATTCAACCGATTGCACGACTTTCTCACATTTCATCGTGGATGAACACACGTACCGTAGGCCTCCAGACCAAAACCCTAGTTAATATCCCCCATGTGACACGATTTATGTCTCATGATTGAGGAGTCTGCAAAGCAGACGTGTTTTAATTAGTCAGTCGTTGACTTTATGGGACGATGAATCCTTGTATTGCTGAGTTGAACGTGATTTGCAAATTTTCTAAGACTCATGAATTGAACGTGTATGTTGAGAAAGAGGTATAATTCTCGAGTAAATGTCGATAGTTAAGGTGAGAAAATATTGCTCATTCGATGGATTGTTGAATATTGATAGTTGTTAGAGCATTGCTCTGTCGAACTCGCATGCGTTATCTCAAGCATGTTTGTAAATGTCAGTGATCAAAACTATAAGTCTTAATTTCTAGTCTATTATATCTAAGTCTCGGACTAGGATAGAAAGTGTAGTTGAGCTCAAGGACTTCATGGTGATTCATCATACAAGTAGAAGAACTACTCAAGGAACCGGTGGAACTTCTCGACAAAAAGGTATGTGAAGACTTGAACTTATCAATCACTCAAAAGTCTATCTACTCTATCTCCTACTCTTTGAGACAAGAAGTCTTATGCTATATATATATAGACTTGGATTATACACATTTGGTATTTCGAGCCGAGTATACCTCCCTTATCTATATCTCGAAATATGTGTTGGTAAGCTTTTCGCTTCGATCAAGTTTATCTTTACCTAGTGACGAAAGTCATGATATATTTTAATCATATTGAAAATTGATTTGACGAGAAATAGTGTAACAACTATATAACGTCCTCTAAGAATGTTTCAATGATTGAAATAAGAGTTTAGATTACATAACCAATGGTGGACATAAACATTGTTATGGAAACGCAATTATGTATAAGTCCTATTCCTTGAACCAAAGTTTGCGAACTTTGTTGATCAAGAAAAACCGGAAGTATGGCAAGTGCCAAGTCCGCGAACTGCCGAAGTTCTCAAACCCGAGAATTTCTTCTGGAATTGACAAACTACTTGCGTGAGCCAAGTTCGCTAACCCAGACCGCGAACCGGCGAAGTTCTCATCCCGAGAATTTCTGCTGGAGTTTGCAAACTCTGTCCGGTTGCGTAAGTCCGCGAACTTGAGAAGGTTATATATCTGAAGATGATTTCTGAACTTAAACTTATAAAGACTAAGGAATGCAGTTTGCAAACCGTGGCTATAAAGTTCATGAACTGATTCAAGTGAATAAAATCATCTTTGCTTCAATTGTGTCTTGTGTAGTACATGAGATTTCCTTGCAAATTGAACAACTCTCTAACTAGTTCATTTGAAGTCATTTGAACTGGTTATGGTAAAGAAGAACATGGTTGATATGAAATTCTCATATGGCTAACCATTTGGTTAACTATTGTTGAACCAACAAGTGCATACGTTTGGGTACGGTTAACAAACCTAGAAGCGTGCATTGTCAAGTGTGTATAACAAGCTAGGTTTTAGATCTAACGGTTGAGAAATATTAGCTTGAATCTAAATCAGCTTTTCATCTAACGGTGGAAATTGACTTCTTTGTTACCAAGGCGAAACCCTGATTTAAAAGACTATATAAAGGAGACATCTAGTATTGTGCAAAACTAATCCCCACACCTTACGTGTGATACTAGTTTGCGTGCTAGAGTCGATTATCCTTTAACCATATGGTTTTCTTTTCTCAAACCGGGTTAAACGACTTAAAGACTTCATTGGGATTGTGAAGCCATAACGATACTACTTTTATCGTAGTTGTGTGATCTGATCTTGCATCTTCTATCGTACGAGTACAATCAGATTTATTGGCTTGAGATTTGATATCTCCTATAGGCAAGATATAAAAAGAAATCACAAACACTTCGTCTCATCGTTTATGATTCCTCAACATCTTGTTTCGCTACCATACGATTAAGATTGTTGTGAGGTGATTGATTAATCTAGGTTGTTCACCTTAATTATTATCAAAAGACTGGATAAAACCTTTAGGGTTTATTTGTGGGAGACAGATTGATCCTTTAATAGACTTGTCTGTGTGAGACAGATTTGTTTATTGTCAAAGCCTGCGATTTTGGATCGTAGCAACTCTTAGTTGTGGGTGAGATCAGCTAAGGGAATCAATTGTGCAGTATCCTGCTGGGATCAGAGGCGTACGAGCATAATTGTACCTTGAATCAGTGGGATATTGATTGGGGTTCAACTACAGTCCAGTTGAAGTTAGCTTTGAGTAGGCTAGTGTCTGTAGCGGCTTAATACAGTGTGTGTTCAATCTGGACTAGGTCCCTGGGTTTTTCTGCATTTTCGGTTTTCTCGTTAACAAAATTTCTGGTGTATGTGTTATTTCAATTTCCGCATTATATTGTTTTATCTTTATAATTGAAATAATACATGTTGTGCGTTTAGATCATCAATTAGAATAATCCAATCTTTAGTTGTTTGATTACCATTGATTGATCCCTGGACATTGGTCTTTGGTACCGTCCAAGTTATTCCTTGTATTTGATTAGAGCTCGCAGTCTTGTTTGAGTAAATAAAATCAAGAGAGAGATATAAACTCGTTGATATACTTTTAATTGATTGAGTCTTGTTGTTTCTCTTAAAATTATATTTGAGTTTGTCCATACAAATTGCTAATCGAAATATTGGGTGGTGTTGTTAGACCCTCGGTTTTTCAATTGGTATCAGAGCAGGAAAACACGTTTAAGACCTCACAAGTCTGTGTTTGTAGTGATCTGACTCTATGGACAGAGGTGCTATCTCTATTAACGTACCACCAATCTTCGATGGCTCTAATTACTTATGGTGGAAAATTTCTATGCGAGCTTTTCTTCAAGCACGTGATTTTAAATCGTGGTATATATTGTTAATGGCTATGATGCTCCCGTTGTGTCAGATGGAGATGTAAACGTTCCCAAGAATATTGGTGAATACAGTCCTGCCGAGATACTTGCTGCAATGCAAAATTCTGACGGTTTAAATGTAATCATACATGCCATTACCCCAAATCTTCAGCACCATGTGTCAAATTGCACTAGGTCTAAAGATGCTTGGGATATCTTAGAAACCGTATTTGAAGGTAACTCCAGCGAAAAGGAAGCTAGACTTCAAAATCTTAATTCCGATTGGGAGAACCTTCGTATGGCAGATGAAGATACATTTGATGAGTTTAATCACAGAGTGTCTGAAATTGTTAATGCATCTTTTGCATTGGGTAAGACTATTACTGAAAAGGACATTGTGATGAAAATTCTCAGATCGCTGCCATCTAGATACGAGTCTAAGAAGCATGCCATCGTTGAGGGAAATAACCTTGATAATCTTTCCAGAAATACATTGGTTGGAAAGCTAAAGATCTTTGATCATGAGCTAACATCCAAAATCGGAAAGGATGTTGCCTTTAAAGCATAGAAGAACACTAAATTACTTGATAAAGGTAAAAGTGTTTAGGATGATCGGTCTGAGGATGATTTTTCAGATGAAGATCTTGACAAATCATTCTCCTTGATCACAAGACAGTTTAGGGATCTTCTATTGAAGAGAAGTAAACGTTTTGAGAGACAAACCTAGGTCATCAGATAAACCTCACAATCGCGTTCCTCCTAAAAACAAGGATGCTGACGAGGCTGATGATTAGAATATGACACAGTGCTTTAATTGTAAAGGTTTTGGTCATTTTGCAAACGAGTGCCCAAATCGTAGAAAACACACTGGGAACAAAGGTCTTGCTGTAACACTTGATGAGATGTCTGAGATATATGATTCTGATGAAGACAGGAAATCAAGTGTCGGTCTTCTATGTGAAAACATTGATTTTGATAATTGTAGCGATACACATATCAACCTTGATGGTTTCGGTGAAGAGGAGAATCCAATCAAGCTGGAAGAATCAATTGACCCATCCTTTGTAAATTCTGGTTGTAATGATTCAGGATATACTATGTGTCTAGCTGCGTTCACACCACAGATTCCTGAATACTATCCAAGTTTGACGTGCTCGTTTTGTTCTCAAAAGGGTCATGAACTATCAAGATGTTACAAGTACAAACATAAAGTGAGGCACGCCAACAAACTTCAACGAAGAGCAAATCGATTAGCAAGGAAGCTTAAACTTGCTCAGAAGACTGCTGAGGTATGTAGGATTTTATCTTCGTCTAAGAAGTTGGTTTCCAAAGACAAAATAAGACCATTAGAGAAGAAGGTATGGTCAAATCGTTTTGATAGACAAAAGTCTGAGGATTCCCCTCTAGAGGAAAATGGTGGAAAAATTGTTTTTCACCACAACACAAATTGATTATGTTGTTTGGTAGATCTTGTCTCATGTGCCTGATCAAAAGAGATAAGATTGTGTACCGCTCAGGCTTTAGAAAAAGTTTTTTTTTTTGGTTTTTTTTTCCTGTCTATCAAATAAAGTAAATGGTTATTATCGACAATTCTACTCTTTATAGGGTTTAGATTTGGGCGTCAACGAACCTGTTTAAAGGTTGCGAACCCTACATTCCTTTTTCCTCTTTGATATCCTTTATATCTTAAGAATGCTTGATGAGATTGTGAATTCCACTCACAAAAACCAATTGTTTATAATTGTTCTCTAAGCATCATGTCTTTGGATGAAAAAGATGTCAATATGATTGTTAATCCATCAATCAAGGAAAAAGAGAAATCTCCAGTAACTCCTTCCTTGAAAAGAAAGAGGAGGAATACAAGAAAGCCAAGGGCTGTCCCTTCTAACTCTCAGAAGTTTTCCGATGTTCTTGATGAGTTGAAGGGTGTAAGAAAGGAGATTATTGAAATAAAGGCTTGAGTTTTAAGATCTTTGGAAATTTAGAAGGCCCTGTTCGACATCATCAGCCAAGACGGTTTGTTGGTATTGACTCCTTCCTCCACGAATCGTATGTTCCAATGGCTGTTGACGACAAGGAGTTAGGGAACGATAAGGAATTTCTCAAAGACATTGTTGCCTAGTATGTCTTATTTTTGGCTTAGTTGGAAGAATAACTAGTTCTTGAATAGCGATGATTGTGAGTACACATAGCTATTATTTTTCATCTTCTTGTTTTTTTTTTAGGTTTATTTGGTTTAAATTCTAAAAAATATTTGGAGGAGGATGATTTGGAATATTTAATCTTTTTGATTTGTCATATTGCAACTTGTTATGGGATATGTATGTTTGCGTCCATGAACTTGAAGGTCTCATATCTTGTCAAAAATAAAGTCATTTGTTGTCGATATTCACGTATTGATTTAAGGATGAATAGACTTTTGACAAATATAAAAGTTAAGCCTATATTGTCAAACCTTTGATGGAAGATAGGTTATAATCTTTTGTTTTCAAGGATTATTTCTATTAATGTCGTTATGCAAATAGTGATTGAACATAGAATGAATCTTTGTGTATTCCGCAGTATTGATCATTCCTGATCCATATTTTATGTACTACTGTGACTCCGTAATGCGTCTTATGTTGAGCACGATACAACGAAGCTTTGATTATTTTATGATTAGCTTTGTTGGTTGTTCCGTGAGATATGTTATATCGAGCATATTGAACTAAATTAATCATCTTGTGTGGTTATTTAGTTTTTATTCCATAAGTCTTCTTATGTCGAGCAAAACAATTGACAATTAAATTGATTAGTTTTGTGATTAATTTGGTTGTGTACCCCAATTAGATTAATTATGGGTTCTTTTGTAATTAATCTAGTTGAGTATTTTAGTGTCTCCATAAGTTCTCTTATGTTGAGCACAATCAATTGAATTGATCACTTCTTGTGTTTAGTTTGATTGTGTGTACCGATTAAATTAATCACGGGTTTACTTGTGATTAATTTGATTGAGTTTTTTGGATATAGAAAATAATTCTCATGGTTTTTGGTGTCCATTAAATTCCTTATTTTCTTTAGAAATTAAGGTCGCTCTTGTTGTTCTTTCGGGAATGACATCTAATGGGGGAGAGTTCTTTTGAACTTGTGCTTAATGGTCATATCTTGAGGGAAGTGCGGCTGTAGAATATTAGAGGGGTTATCTTGTATCTTTAAACTCCTTGATGAATGCAATTAGCTTCATCTTTATGATTGCATCTAAATTAGTTGTTATCTATTTTTCTTTCTTGTGTATTGAAATATCTCTTTCGGAAATTTCATTAAGATCCCGTTCTTGTACCTTTGCCAATTTTATTGACAAAAAGGGGGAGAATTAATGTGTAGTTCATACTACAAATACATATGGTTTTCGGATCATTATGTAAGGGGGAGTGGTTTCCATGAGAGATGAAGTATTGACTAAGGGGGAGTGATACATATCACCATAGTATTATTGTAGAAGTTGTGATACAGTTGAACTTTGACTCTGTGTAATAATACTATGTCAATGTATAACAATGATCGAGATCGGTGCTTTCTCATTGTTATAGCTACGGATCTTCAACAACAGTTATGCTAAACTTACAAACTTTGGGATCATTGGAGTACTTGGAAGTGACGAAGATTTCGAGGAATGTTGAAGATTAGACATGTGGAATAGGATCTTCTTAAGTTGTCTTATGTTTTTTTGTATTCCATATGTATTGATAGTTTTGTCACTAAAATTGACAAAGGGGGAGATTTTTATAGCATTGGTCGGTCGAACTCACATGCGTTGCTATCTCAAGCATGTTTGTCAATGTTAGCGATCAAAACTATAAGTCTTGATTTCTAGTCTATTATATCTAAGTCTCGGACTAGGATAGAAATTTTAGTTGATCTCAAGGAATTCATGGCGATTCATCATACAAGTAGAAGAACTACTCAAGGAACCGGTGGAACTTCTCGAAAAAAAGGTATGTGAAGACTTGAACTTACTATCACTCAAAAGTCTATCTACTCTATCTCCTACTCTTTGAGACAAGAAGTCGTATGCTATATATATATAATTGGATTACACACATTCGGTATTTCGAGCCGAGTATACCTCTCCTATCTATATCTCGAAATATGTGTTGGTAAGATTTTCACTTCAATCAAGTTTATCTTTACCTAGTAACGAAAGTCATGATATGTTTCAATCATCTTGAAAATTGCTTTGACGAGAAATGGTGTAACAACTATATAACGTCCTCTAAGAATGTTTCAATGATTGAAATGAGAGTTTAGATTACATAAACAATGGTGGACATAAACATTATTGTGGAAACACATTTATGTATAAGTCATATTCCTTGAACCAAAGTTTGCGAACTTTATTGATCAAGAGAAACCATAAGTATGGCAAGTGCCAAATCCGCGAACTACCTAAGTTCTCAAACCCGAGAATTTCTGCTAGAGTTTACAAACTACTTGTGTGAGCCAAGTTCGCGAACCCAGTCCGCGAACCGGCGAAGTTCTCATCCCGAGAATTTCTGCTGGAGTTTGCAAACTCTGTCTGGTTGCTTAAGTCCGCGAACCTAGTCTGCGAACTTGAGAAGGTTATATATCTGAAGATGATTTCCGAACTTAAACTTATAAAGACTAAGGAATGTAGTTTTCAAACCGTGGCTATAAAGTTCATGAACCGATTCAAGTGAATCAAATCATCTTTGCTTCAATTGTGCCTTGTGTAGTACATGAGATTTCCTTGCAAATTAAACAACTCTCTAACTAGTTCATTTGAAGTCATTTGAACTGGTTATGGTGAAGAAAAACATGGTTGATATGAAATTCTCATATGGCTAACCATTTGGTTAACTATTGTTGAACCAACAAGTGCATACGTTTGGGTACGGTTAACAAACCTAGAAGCGTGCATTGTCAAGTGTGTATAACAAGCTAAGTTTTCGATCTAACGGTTGAGAAATATTAGCTTGAATCTAAATCAGGTTTTCATCTAACGGTGGATATTGATTGCTTTGTTACCAAGGAAAAACCCTGATTTGAAAGACTATATAAAGGAGACATCTAGTATTGTGCAAAGCTAATCCCCACACCTTACATGTGATACTAGTTTACGTGCTAGAGTCGATTCTCCTTTAACCCTCTGGTTTTCTTTTCTCAAATCGGGTTAAACGACTTAAAGACTTCATTGGGATTGTGAAGCCAGACCGAAACTACTTTCATCGTAGTTGTGTGATCTGATCTTGCATCTTCTATCGTACGAGTACAATCAGATTGATTGGACTGAGATTTGATATGTCTCATAGGCAAGATATAAAAAGTAATCACAAACACTTCGTCTCATCATTTGTGATTCTTCAACATATTGTTTCGCTACCATACGATTAAGATTGTTGTGAGGTGATTGATTAATCTAGGTTGTTCTTCGGGAATATAAGACCGTATTATCAATTGGTTCCTGTTCATCTTGATTATTATCAAAAGACGTAATAAAACCTTTAGAGTTTATCTGTGGGAGACAGATTGATCCTTTGATAGAATTGTCTTTGTGAGACAGATTTTTTATTGTCAAAGCCTGCGATTTTGGATCGTAGCAAATCTTAGTTGTGGGTGAGATCATCTAAGGGAATCAAGTGCGCAGTATCCTGCTGGGATCATAGGCGTAGGAGCATAATTGTACCTTGAATAAGTGGGAGATTTATTGAGGTTCAACTATAGTCCAGTCCGAAGTTAGCTTGGAGTAGGCTAGTGTCTGTAGCGGCTTAATACAGTGTGTTCAATATGGACTAGGTCCCGAGGTTTTTCTGCATTTGCGGTTTCCTCGTAAACAAAATTTCTGGTGTCTGTGTTATTTTAATTTCCGCATTATACTGTTTTATCTTTATAATTGAAATAATACAGGTTGTGCGTTTAGATCATCAATTAGAATAATCCAACCTTTGGTTATTTGATTATCATTGATTGATCCTTGGACATTGGTCTTTGGTACCGTCCAAGTTATTCCTTGTATTTGATTAGAGCTCGCAGTCTTGCTTGAGTAAATCAAATCAAGAGAGAGATATAAACTCGTTGATATACTTTTAATTGATTGAGTCTTGATGATTCTATTAAAAGTATGTTCGACTTTGTCCATACAGATTGCTAAGTGAAATATTGGGTGGTGTTGTTAGACCCCCGCTTTTTCAATAGTTGAACCAATAATCCTTAGTCTGAGCAAATATTGCTCATCTGAGCAAATGTTGCTCGTTTGATGAATTATTGGTAGCAGAACCAAAATAAAATATTAATTTAAAATATAGGTAACTGAACCGAGTATAATTAATTAGAATGTCGATTATGGGGTCAACGTAAAATTATTAGTGTTTGAATCTGCTCAGAATTATGTTTTGCAGAGCTTTGGATCCAAAACCCTAATTTTGATCAATTGTTGATCAATTGATGATTTATTGAAAATCAACAACAAAGTGAAGGAGGGACCGGCTACATGGGATGATGAGTCGACCATGTAACGCCCTGATGCTCGAGTGAGCAAAATACCAAAGTCTCTTGAAGACCAGTTGGTGAAAAGATGATTAAATGCTGGTTTAATCATTTATTAAAATAATGTTCGTCTGAACCTTAGGTGATAAAACCTAATAAATTATGAAGAGATGAAGGACCGACCAAGGGGTCATGAAACCATCCCTGGTTGGTCACGGGATCAACTGACGATCATTTTATGAAATTCCAAGTTGTTTGGAAGAGTTTTGGGCCTAATACGTGCAGCTGCGCAAATTAGGTCAAATTATGAAAATACGTGGGACCGGATCCTTGCAAGCCAAAGAGCCAACCTTGGTCGGTCAAGGTAATATGCTCACGTCGCCAAAGTGTTTGTGTCTCAGCCCTGAAAATTTTGATATTTTCTGATGTGCATTTGAGCAACATTTTGAGAAAATATGAAGAAATCAAGGATTTTGCTGAAACTGTGGAAACTTCATAAGATGAAGGAAATAATAATAAAATGAAGGAATCATGAAGTGTGGGACCGGCTATGGCCAAGGCATGGTCGGCCGGCCAATGAGCCCGGTCCCCTGGCACTTTTCCTAATTTTACATTATTTTCATGATTTTAGGGAAATATCATGAAATCAAGGAGTTTGTTGAAATCAAAGAGTTTCCTTGAAGTGAAGGAGTTTTTATGAGATGAGGAAAACAAATAATATTAATAATAATAAAATAAGGGTGTGTGGGACCGGCTTGGGCATGGCCGGTCGACTAGGTCCCGCTCCTGTGAGTCTCCCCTAATTTTATACTATTTTCATAATTTGAAGGAAATATCATGAAATTAAGGGATTTCCATGAGATGATGGAAATAATTAATAAAATAAGGAATTACAAGGCGTGGGACCGGTCACATCTAGGGCATGGCCGGCTGGCTAGTGACCATGGTCCTGTGACACCTTTCCTAATTTTATGTAATTTTTGTATAATTTCCTTGATGTGAAGGAAATACCATGAAACTGAGGAGTTTCATAAGATTAAGGAATTTCCATGAGACGATGGAAATAATAGTTAATAAAATAAGGAATTACAAGGTGTGGGACCGGTCATGGCTAGGGCATGGCCGGCTGGCTAGTGACATGGTCCCGTGACACCTTTCCTAATTTTATGTAATTTTTTGTATAATTTCCTTGATGTGAAGGAAATACCATGAAACTGAGGAGTTTCATAAGATTAAGGAATTTCCATGAGACGATGGAAATAATAATTAATAAAATAAGAAATTACAAGGTGTGGCACCAGTCACGCTAGGGCATGATCGGCTAGCTAGTGACCACTATCCCGTGACACCTTTCCTAATTTTATGTAATTTTTGTATAATTTCCTTGATGTGAAGGAAACACCATGAAACTGAGGAGTTTCTTAAGATTAAGGAATTTCCATGAGACGATGGAAATAATAATTAATAAAATAAGGAATTACAAGGTGTGGGACCGGTCACGCTAGGGCATGGCCGGCCGGCTAGTGACCACGGCCCCGTGACACCTTTCCTAACTTTATGTAATTTTTGTATAATTTCCTTGATGTGAAGGAAATACCACGAATTGAAGGGATTTGCTCAAACGAAAGGATTTTCATGGGATCAAGGAAAATAATAATATAAAGGAAGGGGCGTGGGACCGGCCACAACGGCATGACCGACCGGCCGGTGGGATTGGTCCCCTTAGACGCCTCTTTTAAATATTTTATTATTATTATTTTCTCCATGGTTTCATCGTTCCTTCGTGTAATTGAATGTCAGTTCGTGCATTCAGGTACTCGCTAGTGCATTTATTGCCGAATACACTTGCACCATTACCTCGGGGCTTACTCGATGGTGGCTTAGATGCCCGTACGTTGAATATTTATACTAACCCATGGAATTGTGTTGGGAATAACCATAAATTGAAGTAATGAAATATTATGCAGAATGCAGAGTATTTTTCTAGGAATTCAATTGATGAATCTTGCGACTAGAAATAATTAATTGGTGGCTCTATACTAGCAGGCGTACTGTCTAGGAGCATTTAATTATTCGGGAATCGAGGTATGAGCTAGCTTAAGCATAACGCTCGATTTGAATGTGTATTCTGTAAAGTCAGGGAACATTGCGACGTCCTGAAGACGTAATGCTCTATACTAGTGAGTAATACATCTAGGAGACGTCGAACCATTTCGATTCTTTACAGAAGTGATTACTGAAATTTCTCAGTTAATGGAATATGATGTGGTCTTAGCTGAGAGACTGCATATATATGCTCTAAGAAGTAATATACTCGATCAAAGAATTTCGAAGATATTCTGAGAGGCAATACGCTCGATCAGAGGTGTGGCATGAGATTTCACGCTTTAATAAGAGATAACTCTCAATATTCATCTGACTGCTGGATCAGGGATATGTAAGGTTATGATTTTACCCTTTGTTAAAATCCACCATCAACAAAAGTAAATTACACAAACGTTAATTCCTATTTACTTGATAAGCAATCCTATTGTGTTTGCTTAAGTCCAAATCTTTTATCAAGTAAACATACTTCATTGTTGTATTGTCTCGATCTCGTATCCATAGATGATCACACGAAGTATGAACCGATTTGTTATATTGTCTCGACTCAGTCCATAGACAATCATTTTCGGAGAAAGGACTTACATGTGAAAAGTTTTAGATTGAGGTATATTTGGGTACCCTCGTCCTTTCACGGAGTGTGTTTGCAGTTACACTGGAACACTCACTTATTGATTTAGACAATGAGTCAGATGTGGTATACCTGTCTAAGTGACTATTTAATTGGGAAGGGATAAACAAGTAAGGTTTTGTGCCATGCGTATTAAATAAGTTCCTGATTCATAATTATAGCTATCTATGTCGACGTTATGGACATGATAAGTACTCTTAAGGGAATAAGAGATCTTACAGGTTATTTAAAATATGAATTTGAGATGAAAATACTGGGAAATCTCGATCTTATCTATGTTCTGAACTACAAGACCGAGCATATGGTATATTATTCCACCAATTTGCATATGTATATTGTCATGCAATTTAACAAGAACATGCATCCTTCTAGCACTCCCATGATTATTCGAGTTTCAAATGTACATAAATGACCAATTCGTCTAAAGGAAGATGACGAAGTTGTGTCGAGAGATGAACTTTCCTTATATAAGTATAATAGATGCATTATTGTACTTATCATAATGTACCCGACCAAATGTTACATTCTCAGTGAACTTGTTAGCTAGATATAGCTAAGAGCCAACGGAACGTCATTGGAATGGTATAGTGAATGTAATCATGTACATAAAAGTAACCATTTGAGATAAAAAAATTTAAGGCCTGCAAAGACATAAAAAGGAATGTTAACGAAAGTGCAATCTAAAGGTTGTTGATTATGAAAGAACAATAATCTCTTCTCCAACGAAAGTAATCAGAGGAAGATATGGTAGACTATTTTCTAAGTCATTACCGATATTCAGTTCGTAAAGTACATGACTAAAGGAACTGTATGGAACAACTCTGAAAGTAATCAGGGGGAGATGCCGACATGGGGGGGGGGGGTCCAAGGATATGATGTCGACGTATTTTACTTCGAAATTGAAGTTGTGTTGCACTCTATTTCCCTTCGATCGAGAATAGTTTTTCCCAAAGGGTTTTGTTACTCGACAAAGTTTTTAACGAGAAAATACTAAAAACATCAAGTATGTTGAACGTTGAAGACATAAACATCGCGTTGATATTACTGAAAATATATGATCAAAGAAACAAAACGCGATAGTCTGTTAAGTAAAGTAACTTCCAGAATCAACAACAGGGTCTTATAAACATTCAAGTCACCAAAGTAAAGTGTGATAAACTCCTTTTGACTGCATTATACTAATGAAAATTTTCTGACATCAGGGGGAGCATCTAATGGTGTGTTGAACTATTTTCCTTTCCGAGGTTGCTTTTTCCCACATGGTTTTGTTACTCGGCAAGGTTTTAATGAGGCAACATATTCGAGTCGAACTATGTTCTAAGTTTGCTTAATATTATACTCTTTTTCTTTAGTTCAGGTTTTGTCCCTCTGGGTTTTCCTGACGAAGTTTTAACGAGGCAATTAACTTGGACTCATCGGTCTCTGAAGATCGTACTGCATGTGATGAATTACATGTAAAGTACGAGACAACATGTGAAGAGTTGTACCAAGGTTTTGTCCCACTAGGTTTTCCTTGTCAAAATTTTAATGAGGCAATGGACTTCGGCACAAGTCATCAAGGAGGACGGCATTTTAAGAACTATATGTGAAGCATTATGTATAAAGTTTTGTTATTGAACCACACAAGGGGGAGTGTTACAGGGCCTACGGCCCATGGATGTGCGGTCCAACTAGATTCCTAGGGTTGTATATAAAGGAAACTATGTAATGCTTCTACCCTGATCTCCTAATAAGATTATTCTTCTCCTTCCTCTTATCTCTGCTTGTTTCATCTATATTTGTCCTTAAACAAATTATCTTTTTAGTTATAATTAAAATTAAATACAATGTACATTAATCCAGACACTATGGTTGATCCTTATAGTTTAAGGTTCGGTTTCGGACTTATACTATATACTAATTAAGTATATACCTTGTTTTCATCATCTTCTTGACATTCTCTTATATTATACCACACAAGGTATCAAACTTATAGGTTAATATCGAAAAGACTGCGGTGTACTTGGTACCCTTGTCATTTTGGCATGTTTATCATGTCTATTTTTATCCATCTATCTTTTCAACAAATTATGTAGCTTTTCTAGGGTTATTTTATAAATTCAATGGACATAACTTTTACATGGCAATTTACATCTGAAATTTATAGATTTGGTCATCAATAATTCTTCCCTATCATGTTTACATATCTGCGGGTAAAATTTCTTATTGTATTGTAGATCCTATAAGCTCACTTTTTAAATTCGAGATTAATAATCGTTATTTGATAACATAATCATGTAAATGTTGAATCTAAGTGTGCTATTAGATTGGAGTTTACTCAAACTCCTGCTGCTAAGATATAGCTGATTATTGTTAGATCTGTTACCTACATATAGTTTGTTATGTTGTGTAGTAAAAGCAACAGATGACAATACCGAAAGAATTTTACCATCTCGACCGGGTGTAACATTTCCAATGTGAACAACGACACCTACAACACTAACCAATTCACTAGATATGTCAACACATTATAACACCTATAATACATGCATGCCTTCAGTAGCTCCAGTTCTTATTGGCACATAATACACTTCTCACCACTCATTTTATCTTACACTTCTCATGTGCTCCTGGAACATACACACACTCATAATTCACACACTCTTTACGCCATCAGTTTTCCTTTTATGACACGCTCAGATGCAAGATTTGCTAAGTGCTATTTTCCGATCCTGTCAGGTAGTTGAACTTCTTTCAAATCCCTATAGAAGACGAATCCATTCAGGCTTGAACTCCGGCTTCTTACTAGGAAAACTCCTATAATATCGAGGTAAAAATATCCATAACTTAAGAAGTATTCACATATATGTGAACCCTTAGTATTTAGTGGAGTTAAAATCCACCATAGAGAAAAACCAAAAAATTAGTCCATCAGGTCCCTTACAGTCCGGATTTTCAAAAAAAAAACATTCACAAAAAATTCATCTAGCTATTCCACGACGGATAAAAAGAATTTTAGGTTGATTTCAAATGTTTGAAATTAACAACACTTGTAACTATTCTAATTTAGAAAGAAACGGTTGCCATTACCTAGGAATGGATATAATTATGTCAAACTGAAAAAGCAAAAGTCCTATCTAGTCGTTCAGTGGCCGGATGGAAAAAAAAAGTTTGTTGCATCCGGTTATTAAGTGACCATATGGAAGAAAAAAAGATAAAAACAAAAAATACATGTCCGACTAGCCTATTGTAGCGCCCCTAAGCTAGTAGCTGACTAATCCAACATATTAACAAAATAAAAAAGCACTAAGAAATCTAAATCATATACTTGAACATTTAATTAAAAAATCTGCTACAGAACTTAACCTAAAACTAACCCCTCTCTGAATTATATACAAGAACTCCTCTCAAATGATACATATACAATAGTCATTTGGTTTCCAAACATAATAAATATAGTAGAAGTTAACTAATTAACGAAGTCAGCTCCTCGAAGCTTCCGCTGCGCAACTCTGATCTATCTCTGAAACTGAAAGTGGGAATGGGTGAGCACATCATATCTAAAAGAGATGCCCGTAGGAATAACATTTAACTTTCAAGTAATCATTGGCATGAATTTGGAAAACAATACATGTTTTCCCAAACGTTAAAAGACAACCAAACCACTGAAATAAACAATCATGTATATGGACCTAAACTCCTTCTTTAGTTTCTGCGGTGACATTTACACACCTGATAACTTTCTGTAGTGACATTTACACACCGTAATATGATGGCCATTAAAAACCACCTAGATAGTCTGTGGGTGAATGTATACACCCGTAATATTGATGCCAATTCCCCACCGATAAAGCACAAAAGTAAAATAACGAAGGAGCGTATCCGATATACCATAGTTGGAAATTCTCATTTCCCAAAGACAATCATAAAGACAAACAAAGCATTACAATTCCTTTCCAAACAATGGAAAGATTAAAAGAATCAACAGTATTTTCGGAATTTAAAATAAACAATGCATGGAATACACAATTAGGCAATGCATGAGTTTGTTAAACGAAGACTTTTATAAAAGAAACAACACAATGGTTACAAAAGAGTTAAAATATTCCCACCTCTTTTGATGACAAACCACGCCTACCTCGAGATCCACGATCCACCGGCTCATCCTTTGAATCGATTGTTGTTAATAACTAACTGTTAATTACACAAGAACTCTAAGAATCTAGTCACAATGGCTCACACAAGAAACATACAAGTCTATCTAATGGTTCTAAGCCCATTTATGGTTCTACACTTTTTCATTCTCTATCTTAAGCATAAATAAGGTTTACTAATTGAATTTGGTTTGTATCTAAAGTCCACTAGCTAAATCCCATGAATATGTACGACTTTGTAGAAGGAACCAAAGGCTAAATCAGACCATAAGGGTCTGATATATGCTCATTAGGAAAACTGGCTATAAGCCCAAGCTCACTAAAAATGCTCATTAAGCTAAGGTCCAGTCCATCTGAGACTAACGGTCAAACCAGTCACGGGTCAACTAACAGTCAATGTCTAAGTCCAGTCAAGGTCTAAGTCAACGGTTTGGTCATTCGAGTCAACTCAGTGAGTTGAACCTGGTTTAGACTGAGTTAACTCAGTCAGATGATTTAAGTCAGGAGAGCCAGTTAAGGCAAGTCTGGGATGACTAACAAGCCTAACTGCCTAAGCCTCAAGAACAGAAGTTCATACAATTACTAAACATTTCATCCATTCAAATAAACTACAAATTTCAATTACAAACTATGCCTACCTGCAATTGCAGCTCTTCCAAGCTTTCACTGCTAGCACTAACTACAGTCCTACAACTCCCATTATCAATCCCTTTCTCACAACACATCAATTCTAATCAACCCCATCTCCACACTCAGCAGAACCCATCAACAGTTCTTGTATGCCGCGCACACATTCATATCAGCAGCATCACAACCATTGCCATCTCATCAACAAGCCATGACATCTCCACCTGTAGTTTCAGCTCCACTGCTATCTCAACTCTTAACTGATTCATATTCATCAGCTACCATACTTATCTCAACTAAATCACTCTTCCATCTATAGCTCATACACTTAGACCCAAATCCATACTCTGCCAATTAAACAACTTGCACTACTCACTCAGTTCCATCCAACAAGAATATTTACACATTCATCCCTATAACTCATACCACCAGACTTCACTACACCATATTACCAGAATCTACAACTCGGAACTTAACAATCCTTCACCAGCAGCAAATCTCAGTTCATACTCCTCGTACCATTCTTTCATCCATAAGCTGTAAATCCCATTTTAATAACACCAATACAACATTCCACCAACACATTCCCTGTAACAACATCAACACCAGTTCAAATATATTTCCTAATCATTCATCTAACTCCATATCAATCACAACAACAACTCATTCTTCTCAGATGAAACTTAAATTTCAGATAACATTCATCCATGGCTCAATAATTGAACAACTCCACTGAATTGACTAAGCAAAACAATTACCTTTGATTATCTGGCTCAGGCAATTGAGATCAAAACCTCTACATCACATAATTGAGCAAACCATCTCCACCAGCCTCATTAACCGCATCAGTTCTCAAGGAACTCCAATTTAATTCCCAAATCAAGCCTCTTCTTTTCTTACTCAAGCTTAAGACATCAATCGACTCTTCATGTCAACAAAACCCAAAACTAGATTACCTTCCATTTTTCCTGAGTTTGAATCAACATCTGAATCAGCACCAATAACAACTCCATCACCTTATCAAATCAAATTTCTTCATCACCATCCTCTATGCTCAGTAACTCCAATTCCATTCCCAATTCTCAACACAAGAACCCTAATTCTAATTTGGTGAAGAACATGAGGAACTGAAATCAAAATTAAACTCATGCAAACATTACTACCTCATTCCTGATCAAAACCGATCTCAAATCTCACCTTTAAACCATCAATTTCAACTCCAAATGCATCTTTCAATTTCTTCAAGAAACCCTAATTTATTCACAGACGTCAAACAATCCTACAGCTTCAATCAAACATCAACCTTTCCTTCTTCATCCACCTAAAGCTGTATTCTTCATCTCTTGATCTTAAACTCATTATCATTTTCACCTTCATCAATTTACAGAGGAATCCTAAACTCAGTTCATCTCCGATTCGAATTTGAATCAACAACAAACACCATCACCATCCCCACCGACTACTAAATATCTTCTCCATCTTCTGCTGAACGCAGAACTTCACTTGATTCTCAAACTCATTTCTCAAATTCGCAGAAGAAGAAGAACATGACGAAGAGAAACATAAAGAGAAAGAAGAAAAGAGAATAGAAGAAGAAATAGAA